>NC_064850.1:62550003-62740003 GCF_024139225.1 Suncus etruscus
AAACTGTGCTTTTACTAAATAGCAATGCTTTTACTAAGGCATCATATTGTTTCTTCATTTCTTTCATGATATTTGTAAAGGCTAAGAATTGGGAAACTATAATTTTAGTGAATCAAAAATTATTAGGTAATATTTATTCGTATATACTCTAAAACCATGGATAAAATACTTGTAGTTATATGAAATAGAAATATTAGTATGCGTCCTTAAAAATAAATAGCTGGGGTTGGAGAGATAGCACGGAGGTAGGGTGTTTGCCTTGCATGCAAAAGGACAGTGGTTCAAATCCCAGCATCCCATAAGGTCACCCGAGCCTGCCAGGAGTAATTTCTGAGCCTAGAGCCAGGAGTAACCCCTGAGGGCTGCTAGGTGTGACCCCAAACCAAAAAAAAAAGTTAAATTTATAGCTCAGTTTCAGATATTTTAGGAACCAAAGGGTAGACTTAATTTCAAAATTACACTAAGCACAATCTGGTGATGCCTTTCAAAACTCTGATAGTTTATAATATGTACTGTACTGATTATCAACCTGAAAAATAGCCTTAGAGCTAATAAAATATAATTTTAAACTTGAATTCCTTAAAATTTCTGATCATTTAAGATTTTGTACAGACTTATGAAGCTGCAATTTTCAAAAAATTTAATCGCATTCACACAATCATCTTTTTGTTAAACTTCATCAAACTCTTAAATAAGCTAAAAGCTAAATAAAGAAATTTTAAAATTTTGAATTATCTTGATTATGAATATGTCCAATGTGGAGGGTAAATTTTTCTTATGTTATGTAAATGTTTCTTATGACTTTCTGAGAAGTTCATTATTGAGACAAAACACAAAATGAATAAATAGGTATTAAAAACACACAAAACACAGTCTTTGATTTTTAACATAGAATAAGATCCAAATGGATTAAAGGCCTTGATATCAGACCTGATACCATAAGGTATATAGAACAACATGTAGGTAAAACACTCCATGACATTGAGACTAAATGCATCTTCAAGGACAAAACTGCACTTTCCAAACAAGTGGAAGCAGGATCAACAGATGGGAATACATTAAGCTGAGAAGCTTCTGCACCTCAGAAGAAATAATGCCCAGAATACAAGAGCCACCCACCATGTGGGAGAAACTGTTCACCCAATATCCATCAGATAAGGGGCTAATGTCCAAAATATACAGGAGGGCCCGGAGAGATAGGACAGCGGTGTTTGCCTTGCAAGCAGCTGGTCCAGCACCTAAGGTGGTTCGAATCCCGGTGTCCCATATGGTCCCCCGTGCCTGCCAGGGGCTATTTCTGAGCAGACAGCCAGGAGTAACCACTGAGCATCGCCGGGTGTGGCCCAAAAAACCAAATATATATATATATATATATATATATACAGGACACTGACAGAACTTTACAAGCAAAATCATCTAATCCCATCAAAAAATGGGGAGAAGAAATGAACAGATGCATTGATAAAAAAGAAATACAAATGGCCGAAAGGCAAATGAAAAAAATGCTCTTCATCACTAATCATCAGGGAGATGCAAATCAAAACAACGATGAGATACCATCTCATACCACAGAGATTGGCACACATCACAAAGAATGAGAACAATCAGTGCTGGTGGGGATGTGGAGAGAAAGGAACTCTTATCCACTGCTGGTGGGAATGCCGTCTAGTCCAACCACTATGGAAAGCGATATGGAGATTCCTCCAAAAATTAGAAATTGAGCTTCCATTCGACCCAGCTATTCCACTCCTAGGGATATATCCTAGGAACACAAGAATACAATACAAAAATCCTTTCCTCACAACTATATTTATTGCAGCACTATTCACAATAGCCAGGCTCTGGAAACAACCAAGATGCCCTTCAACAGATGAATGGCTAAAGAAACTGTGGTACATATACACAATGGAATATTATGCAGCCATCAGGAGAGATGAAGTCATGAAATTTTCCTATACATGGATGTACATGGAATCTATCATGCTGAGTGAAATGAGTCAGAGGGAGAGAGATAAACACAGAATAGTCTCACTCATCTATGGGTTTTAAAAATAATAACAGTCACTTTTGGAACAATCCTCAGAGACAATGAGAGGAGGGCTGGAACTTCCAGCTCACTTCAAGAAGCTCACCACAAAGAGTGGTGAGTACAGTTATAGAAATAACTACACTGAGAAATACTATAACCATATGAATGAATGAGGGAACTGGAAAGCCTGCCTAGAGTACAGGTGGCGGTAGGGTGAGATGGAGGGAGATTTGAGACATTGGTGGTGGGAATGTTGCACTGGTGAAGGGGGGTTTGCTTTACCTGACTGAAACCTAATCACAATCATATTTGTAATAAAGATGTTTAAATAAAGGTACTAATAAAAAAAACATAAAAAAGAATATTCTCTATGAAATAGATAGCAAAAAAGCCAGTAAACCATTTTACTTTCTACTTCTTCTGAGGAACCCATATTAGTTTAACTTCAATCACTATTGTTATGATAACAAATTTATCATCATATATAAATATTTCATCAAATGGCTGGAAAATCAAATTTAAATATGAAAATTGATGGAAAGTGATGCAAATTATGAATTATACAGCATACAACTTTTTTTTGGGGGGGTGGGTCACACCCAGCAGTGCTCAGGGGTTAGTCCTGGCTCTATGCTCAGAAATCACTCCTGGCAGGCTGGGGGGCCCTTACTGGATGCTGGGATTCGGACCACCGTCCTTCTACCTCCATGCTATAAGAGTTTCTTTGATGAATTTGGTAACTATTCCACAACTTTTAAAAGACTGAGTGGGGCGGGGAAGGTGGATCTAGAGGTAAGGTGTCTGCCTTGCAAGCGCTAGTGTAGGACAGACCGCGGTTCGACCCCCTGGCATCCCATATGGTCCCCCCAAGCCAGGGGCGATTTCTGAGTGCATAGTCAGGAGTAACCCCTGAGCGTCAAACGGGTGTGGCCCAAAAACCAAAAATAAATAAAATAATAAAAGACTGAGTAAAGCTGAGACAATATAGCAGGTAGGGCACTTGCCTTGTATATGGGCAACCAAAGTTAGGTCTCTGACACCCATATGGGCTTTGGAGCATGGCTAGGAGTGCCCACTGAATGCAGAGCCAGAAGTGAGCCCTGACCAGCACCAAAACCAAAATGATTGAGTAGAATATAATTGAATGTTCAAATGATGAATGTAAGATGAATGAAGAAAACAAATTAAAATATTTTAGAATTTTTCAGAGTTTAGAGCAATGCTGCAGGACAGAAAACTGACATAATCACTTCTAATTCTATACTATTATATCTCGCCCTTTAATAAAAACATTTTAAATAGTAGAATGTGATACATCCAGACAAACTATATATTTTAAAGTCATGAATAACTTCAAAGACATTTTCAAGCAAATGAATTTCAAGGGTAGAAGTTATTTCATATTTTTGTAGTGTATAAAATACTATTTGTAGAATTAAACTGCTTTGTAATGAATTTCATTACTTGATATCAAGTCAAGACCTTTATTTTTAGGAACTTAAGAACTAACAAGAAAGATTTTGTGCAATGACTTATATTTTTTTCTGCAAGAGAGAAATTTATTTGAGTCAGTTTCATATCTAGAAACATCAGTTGATTCTTCAGTCACAGGAGAGACTTGTGAATCCAACCAAGTTTCAGCTCAACCTGATTTTAGTCATTTTGAAAAAATTTTAAGTGCCAGAAAATAATTGAGAGGCTTGATCTTTTAGAATTTCTAAGCATGTATTTTATTGTTGCTGTTGTTGTTTTTCAACCACAGTTGACTGTGCTTAGGGCTTACCCCTGGCTCTGCACTCAGAGATTGCTCCTAGCAAGCTCCAGAGACCATATGGGATGTAAAGGATCTAACTCTGGTAGGAACATGCAAGGCATGCACCTTACCATTGTACTATCACTCAGGCAATCTAAGCATGCATTTTTAATCTTTGGAAACCCCTCTAAACCTTGACCCAAGATTGAAATGGCCTATTTTTTTTTTTAATTCAGGAGAACAGGAGCGATACTAATAAGGCCACTGTCTTCTCTCCAGAGATAACATTCAGTAAGCATTTAAGACCAATGATGAACTGGTTATAATGAAACACTTTGTTAGTTTCTGGATTCAATTTTGTCCTTTTGTAACAACTGTCCATAATTTCCTTCATTTGGTTGGATGAAATCACTGGCTTAACTTCTAGGCTATTTTTTTTCTTTTCTTTTTTTTCGTTTTTGTTTGTTTGTTTGTTTTGGACCACACCCAGTGACAATCAGGGGTTACACATGGCTGTGCACTCAGAAGTTGCCCCTGTCTTGGGAGACACCATGTGGGACACTGGGGTATCGAACTTTGGTTCGTCCTAGGTTAGCACATGTAAGGCAAACGCCCTACCACTTTGCACCATCACTTTGGCCACCTAGGCTACTGTGTTTCTATGTCTTATCTTATTAGTGCATTTACTAAAATAATGAGATTTTTAAATTTAAAATGATGAAAATACACCTTTTGAGGCATAGTGTATAGACATTTTTGTAATTTTGATTAAAGGAGATAAGAAGAGGAAACATAAGAAATATAACTGAGCACAGTTGCTTTAATGAAACAAAATAATTGGCATGAAAGTTGGATTATCCAGAAAATAAAAGGTGATATTACACACAATTCTATTACAGTGGATTTTAAGAGAGTTGGGTGTATAGAATTTTAAATGAATAAGTAAAAGAAAGGGTATTACATGGTGGTCTGTTGGGTCCTACCTCTCTGTTCATCATAAATGAATTCATTTCTAAGACTTGGTCTGCATATGACAATAACTGACTAGCCGGATTCACAATGATACAACTATCATCCTTTTCAAAATTGATCATACCTTGCCTTTGTGAAGTACTTTAGTACAGTGGTGTCTTACCTCCACTCCTATTATTCCTTATTTTAGAACAATAATGGAGAAAGGTCACAAAGCAACTAGACCTCCTAAGTAGAACTTACAGAACCGGGGCTAATTCTGCCTCATAGGCATTATGGCATAATAGATTTAATTACTTTGAAACAATGAGTCCTAGCTTCTCGATTAGGGAAATAATGGAATGTCACATCACAGAAATTTTCATAAGAATTAGATGCTGTGCACTTAGTATATTAATGTACTGGGTAGTAAGCACTGAATAAATGTTTCTAGTAGTATGCCACTTATGGCAGACAGTTTCCAATTGAGGAAACTATAAAATAAAGAGGTTAAGTGCTTCTGTGAGTGTGTAGTATTTCCTTTTAAAACAGCAGCTCAGCTTTATCTCTAGCAGAACTTTAATCAAAGCTAATATTATTCATAATATCGAGCTGTTGTGCTTTCATTTTTATCTCTCTTTGTATATCAAGTCATTTTTAAAAAGATACTTGAGAAAAAAAAGAATGAAAAGAATTCCATCTCTCTAGATATTTTACCACATGAATTTGAATTACCTTTCATTCTTATCAGGACTTAGTTCCTTGAACTAGTGCTAATTGTTAAGGCCTTTTTCTATATAAATGCTTAAGTAATTTATAAGCTGCATTTTGAAATTGTTGATCTTTTATGTTTTTTTCATAAATAATCATTTTTAAAAGGAATACACATTTTGCTTATAAATTTTATTTATGTATACTATATAGGCACTAATGCTTTCTGGGTCAGTCCCATTTTGATCTAACACCTCATTTGAGAGCTCAGATCCATAAATTTAACTTAACACAGATAAGCAGTTATGGAGCAAAAGCATTTCTATCAACTCTAAATATGTTATTAAAATATTTATTAATGTTTTCATACTGTGCATTATGTATATAATGTATGCACCATACTCTCACATAAGAAACAATAATCAAATATTATATAAATAATCCTAAAAGTTTATGACTTTTATTAAAATAATTTTAAATAAGAAAATTTATAGATGTAATTGATTTGTAGATACATCCTTTTCTTTCTCTTCATATTCCCTTTCTAAAGGTTAGTCTTATATTGCTTTAAATAAAATAATTTTTTGAAGGATGAAGAAAGCCAGATACATTTCTGTAATTTTATATTATAAGTAGTGTGATGACAATTTTTATAAGCTATAGATACATTCAAAAGCAATTTAATTTGGAGCTATTCTACGATAGAATTTTCTAGAAGCTGAGATAATTTTAGTGGACAACTGTTTAAGAAATTTATAATTGTCTGCTTTATGACATGATCTGAATAGTTGTTGATTAAATTGCTGATTACATTTTCTTAGAAGAATAAATTAAAGCTTTTGTAGAGCCTTTAGTAGAAAATCTTAGATACTTAGAATTTTTCATGTTTCAAGTGAATTTTCGCAACTTATGTATTTCCTATTTATTTCTCTGAATGTGTTATTTTATCCATATATTTATGATGATTGTGCTACATTCTTGGTTTGGGAATATTTTACTTTATCTCTACATCGCATATTTGAAATTATAAGTTCACTTTATTGTTCATTCCCCACAGAGGTTCAGGATAGATAGATAGATAGATAGATAGATAGATAGATAGATAGATAGATAGATAGATAGATAGATAGATAGATTACTTATATATATCACATTTAAACCTGAAGCAGGACCAGAGAATTTATTATCTATTTAAGTTCTTTCAAAATAATAAATCTGAGTGACCTTGCATTGTTCCTTTGCAGTCTCTCAATGATTGACTTCACTGTAATCTGAACAATGGTACTGCGAACTTGAAATATAATAATGGGTTGTATTTTGAGGATGTCTATTTTGTGACTGTTAGCATAAATGTCTAAATTAGCAATTGGGGCCCTCCCTCATTATCTGATGCTTATAAATTGAGTGATTACAATAATAATTTTAAGGTAAATTATGCAATAAATTGTCAATTGTTTTGCTATACTATCCAAAGGTTGTAAAATTATAATTTTTAAGATAAGAGTTTTTAAAATTATTTAAAAACTTTTAAATTAAATTTGTATTTTAAAATATCTTTTGGTGGGATTATTCCTGGCTCTGCACACAAGGATCATACCTGGCAGTGCTTGAAGGACTGTATAGGGTGCTTGGGATTGAGATTGCAGATTGGCTGCATGCAAAGCAACCACTTTACTTGTTGCACTATATTCTGGGTCCATTTCAGAGATTTAAAAAAAATAATGAATAACTAAGGAACTTTACAAATGAGTGATTATGAATTCTTGTCCTTACTTGGAACTATCAGAATTATCTAAGATATTCTTATATATCGTCTTAAAATATTTTATTTTTCTATGTATAATTTAAAATATATGACTTTATATAATACTTTGTACAGGAAATTAAATTATTTGAATGAAAAATATATTTCAGAAGCCCTGCATAGGAATCAAAGTTTGATAAATTAAAATTAAATATTTTCAAAAAATAGTTTTGGAAAAGTATGAGTGTAACTACTTTTAAATAGGATGGACCACTTAATATGTATATGTGTAATATAGAATTTGTTTTCAATATTTGAAGTTATCAGTACACTCATAATTCCATATTAATAAATTCACATAGAGCTATTTCCTGAGATTTAGATACTTACTACCTTTAATTTCTTTAATTATTTATAAAGAACCAAGGTCTACAGAATCAACCACTTATTTGTTAACACAGCTCCTTATACTTTACTCATTGCTGTTTGCACTTTTTGTATGACTATAATGAAAAACAGAAATATCAATGTTAAAAGTTGATTAATTAACTAGAGTTTTGAAAAACCAACAACAAAAACTACATTAACAAATGCCTTAGACCATGAAAGAATCTGAAGAAAAAGGATATTGGTATATTAAAGTCTAAAGAAGATGACAGGTGTCCAAAAAAAAAAAAAGAAAAGAAAAGAAAAGAAAAACATTCAGTAAACATTTAATTAATATGTTTGTAGTTCTTTAGATCAAACTTATAGAATAAGGCCTTTAAATAGCATCCTTTTATATTCTCGGATTCATTTATAAGTAAAATATTTTTCAATTAATTATTTACATACAAATAAGGCCTAAATAAGACCTAAATATAGTAATACAAATAGTTTTCAATGTGTTTATAATTATATACACAATTTAAAATCATTGCATCATTTCAAAATACCTACAAGAAAAGAGACACAGTTTTGAGAACTCCAATTTTGGAAGTTTAAGATGGTTTGAACCTGAAAAATGATAGAGTCATACTATCTTTCCTTTGGGATTTAGCCTAATTATTGCCTGGAGTGAATATTTTTATCATGGCTTACCTAGTGACCAATCTTAAAAATAATACATAACTCAAAAACATATTGAAAAGCTTTGATAGTAAAATCAAGTATCTAGTCAATTCTAGTTGTCTTTTTTCCCTTTGGGCATTAAGATCTTCATTGAAGTCTTAAATGGATTATTTTTGTATTTCAACAGCTTGCTAGCTAAAACATTTAATTGGTATGGGACCTATAAGGAAAATACATTTAAATTCACTTTTATGTCATTACGATGTTTTCTATACTTAGATCAAATTTAAGAGAACACAGGTGGTGCTGCAAATTTTTACTCATTTCTCCACAGAGATGAGAACTGCAAGAGAATTCAATTACAAGGCAATATCACATACTTTATGCAGATCAACAATACTGTGTTCAAATAAGGATCTTGGTTGCAATACATTGTTTTTTCAGAAATGAGTTTATTTCCTTTAGAAGAGTAATTTGACTTCAAATCATGAAGCATCAAGAAATACTTATGCTGATGTCCATGTATTTAATGATATGCTGGTATTTTATTAACAAATCAAACCAAAGGTATTTTTTTTTACTTTTTAAAGTGTTTTAAGATATCCTATCAAGACACTATAAGACTATAAAAGAAGAAATAATATTCATGCATAAAGCAACCTATGATACATGTTCTTTTATGAAAGCATTGAAATAGAAAAAGACAATGTTAAAGTTAATATTTTACCTATTACTGTACTGCATCCTTATGTAACACAAAAACAGTTGAAACTTAAAAGGCGCATTCTAAAGCATTTTTGTTAAGTGGGCAGTAGGAGGTTTTTTTTTTTTTCATCCTGTTTCTGCCACCAAGGAAATTAGTAGAAGTATACAAAGAATACTTTTAACTAAAGTCTATATTTATTGAGCATTTTATCTATATATAAAAATATATGTTTTAATCAAAACCAAGTAACCATCATATCCATTAAATAAGTTCATCTAAGATTTCCAATAATTTTAAGGTAAGTTTAGAAACAGCTAATTTAGGAGCTTTGCAATCAATATTTTATTGGTTTTAATGCATTTAATATATAAGTAGGCAATTAAATATAAAAATAGAGGTAAGACAGATGACCTAGCAAGAAAAGGAAGGACTAAGTTCTATAGCCAAAGCACAGGAGGAAATGTAGAGGGACAGGGATCTTCAGCTATATTTGGCTAGTTTACATTTTAATGTCTTAAAGCAAACAACAAATTTTGAATTTCATATATTGGAAATTGAGAAATGAGGACATACAGTGCTTGTAATATTTATCTCCACAGCTTGAAATTCAAAACATAATGAAGTCATTTTTGTTTTTAAAATTGTAACTTTAAAATATATAAATTACTCATGTGGCTCATAAATTACTTATTTAAAAAAAAGATAAAAATTACTCATTTTAAATCATTGGTTGTCCTCATTAGTTAGTGATTTGCTTTACTTCAGAGTCCAAAACATATATTTTAAGTGGGTAGTTTTGTGTAATCTAGAGAACTGTCTACTAAACAAACACTCAGCAGAAAGACTAAGATCCAAAATCTTTTTAATGTATTCTGAGAGCCAACTGGTCTTATTTTCTATTTTATGTTTATACAGCTAATTTTTGTGATCTTATGTGCTTTTGTATCTGACCTGACACCCAGCGGTATAACATGTTTTTAAATATAGCTTTTAAGGACTATTTATAAATGTTTATACCAAATACTGTGTAAATGCAGAAACATACTTTATAGAATTGCTCTAATGAAAATATTTCACTGTACTTCAGGATAAAATATTAGGTTATTTTGTGTGGTGTTAATGCTATTTCCAAAAAGTCAAATTAATCTCAGAAATAAAAACACTTACGATACAAGAATTCCATATATTACTGAGTGTAAGTTTGAAAATTCAAATAAATAATTAAAGATGCTTTAATCTGATCACTTCAAAGACAATTAATTTGAACAGAAGCTTCTGCTTTCAATGCTTTCTTATAAAAATTCATCAAAAAAAGCAAACATACCAAGCTGGTTTAAATGTAGATTGCACATGAGAAGTCCTATTTTATTACCTCTGGAAGTTCTATACTCATGATTAATTAATTCTAAAAGGAAGTGGATGTAGCTTTACAGAGTTTAGCCTTTTTTTAATGGGGGCATCATAACTATGGAATTGTATTTTTTGATAGTCAACTAAACTGTTCCTTCACAGTTGAAACTTACACATAGTGTCCAATAATGGCAAAGCGGTTGCAAACGCATTGCACCTGGAGCAGGGAGGCGTGAGGAGAGCAAAGGTCAAAACCAGGCCTTAATAAGCATTGACTAAACAGACTTTAGACTCAGTGAAAAGTCCAGACGACCCCTGCAGCGTCATCTTACAGCTCTGATTTTCTTCTTTTCAAGATGTAGTATAATCCATAAATACAACCAAATCACTAGCAGCTTAGTCTTTGGTTTGGTTTTTATCTTCCAGGGGTTCTCCACCCCCACCTCCTCTTCACAGAGATTTGAAAAATTAACCCCTTTCTGTCCTCAGACAAACTAAAGAATGAATTTCCTCCTAGTCACTGTTGTCAGCTTAAATCTTTAGTCCTTTCAGGGCAAGAGGCACTTTGTAAAGTGGCTCCTAAGAACTAGAGCCCTGGCTGAGGGTTTCCTTTTCTCCTAATTTATGTTGAATAATATCCTGGGAGATGACTAGTAGTAACAAAGCCATTGGATGAGTATGTAAACCGGCCAACTCTGGTTCCTTTTGTGAATGTCACTAAGGCAATTATCTTAAAAGACTAAAAAACTGACATTGAAAATTTTGTTTAGTTCTGGCTTTCATCACACATAAGTTTTTTTTTTTAGATAAGTCATGTATGATGAAGATATCTACAGACAACTTTTGGATATACTCTAATTTTGGTTATCTAGCATAATGTGCTTCTGTATTTTCATCAACAGATCATCTTTATTCATACTTTTATTTTCTCTAGTCTAACTTTCGTTAAAAATAGAATTTAGACTTTTCAAGCTAAACCAGTTGTGGCCCTGTAGAAAATGTACAAAATCAAGTATAAACTGCAAGAATGACTAGAGGGGACACACAATTGCAGCCAAAGAGAGAAACACTCCATTTTGCACAAAACATAGCTGGGAATGAACGCTGTCCAATCAAATTCAGTCTGATCTTTTTAGTCCATTAACAAGACTGTATAGATTTTCAGAACGCCAATAACAATATCTCTATTTACAGCCTATTGATATTTCTTTGAATCACGTCTACCTAGTCAGCACTGTTTTCCATTAAGTATTTTTTGTTTGAAAACACAAAATTAAGAAAAAATATGATGAGTCTGAAACATGGTTACATAATTAAAGGTGAAGCCACGTCTTGCCTAGGCAGAAGTGGAGAACATGGCAGACTAGATAGGAAGTTTCAAGCTTTCAGATGAGTGCTATCTAGTCTGGGGACCATCCCCTTCGGAAGGAATGGGATAACATACAAATTGTTTCCCAAGAGAGTTAAGGATAGTGGGTTTCTCAGAGATCTCTGGCTTTGAATGGTTATCACAGTTTCATGGAACAGGAAAGGGGATATGGCAAGGTACAAGCATGTGCACAGCTGCTAAGCTCCATAACTACCGTAGTCCACTCTGTGCTGTTCACTTAAACAATAAGGGCATATAGCAAGACAGACTGAGTATACATTAGCAGCCAGGACTCCATTTCAATAGCAATATCAATATTCAGTGGAAAGTTAAAAAAAGTTTATTTAATTTGGTTATTGTAAATAATCCAAAATTCTGCAAAATCAAGACCTAGTTTCTAGAATAATATGGAAGAAGAAAAGGGAGTAGCTCAGAATTTGATTCTTTACTTATAGCTTTTTCAAGCATATGGGTTTCAAGTATCTGAAATTACAACTTCAATATAATTTTGATAAATTTTTAATAACTTGGTGCCCATTATCTCTTACATAGAGTTAGATTAATCTTCAATTAACATCTATTATAGTGATCATAAAATAAAAGTAAAAGTAATCTTAAATTTAACACTTTGAATGTTTTATGCTTAAGTTTTATGTTGTACTTTGTTTTTTTTAAGTTTAAATATATATCTTATACATTTGGGAAAGTAGAACAAAATTTGTTGTTTGAATCACTGTCAAATATTCAATTTTCTTACATACCTTTATAATATGTAAATCAATGGAAAATCATACTTCTTGACATATATTTCCTATCTACTTCTCCAATATACTATAATAGATAGAAGTAGCAATCAATACAAAATTTAATTGTATAATGAAAACTATATTTTGATTAAATACAAATGAATTATCAAAAATATAATGTATATATAGATATGCATATATATATTGACAAAAATTTAAATTTTAAATGTATAATGAAGTGGCTTCATATTTTGGTGACTAAGAATATAGTTGATAATCCTGAATCTTATTGGCAATTATAATGATGCAAAAATTTATTATTGATCTTTTTAGTCAGAAGATTCACACTTTCCAATCAACTGTACTAGTGTAACTTTTTATAAGGCATCTTACTTTCTGTAAGTAGCAGGTTTGTTTCAGATAAGAGACTACCTGAAGAAACAAAAGACTAGAAAGCAGATAGAGTTGCTGGGACATCAATATTTTTTTCAATGACTCTGGTAATTAATTTGGAGTTTTACTTTATGATACATTTAAATTAAGTGTACATTTTATCCTTATTATTCAAAATAACATCATTATCCAGAGACCACTTTTTTCCATAGTGTTGTGTCAAACTAGATCAATTAAAAAGAAAATATTGTTGACAATAGTAAACTATGATAGAAATTGTGTAAAGAAGTTGTCAAAAAGAAAAACAATGCCCACTTTTATAGCATACATGCTATGCTATATCACACTTTTTATGCTTTTATGCCCACTTTTATAGTATGCATGATTCACTAAGTAATACATAGACCATCTTCAGTTCTTAGTATCTTTTAATAATCCAATAGAGAAGGAAAATAATTTAGTGTCATTTTTTCATCTTAATTTCATCATTATGCCAATGTGCTAATGTATTTTTCTGACCAATTTATCATGTAAAAGCTAGTCAAGAGACTTTGGATGTGCTTAACTTTTTTTAAACATTACATGTCATGAGTTGGCAGAGTCTCTTCAAATAATTTGCATAAGGATTAATCTTGCAGTTATACTAACATTAATAAATATGAAATGTTTTCAATTAGTTTCGATTGGCCATTTAGGGTAAAACACAAAGACAAAACTGAAGCTCTGGGCCTCACAATGCTTCCACTGATTTCTCCTCTGGCCTTTCCTCTGCACATGGTCAATTAGAATTGAAAATCCTGTGCTGATTTCATTCGCTGGAATTTTTAAGCAGCTCAGGAAGAAAGATTTTATTGAAAGGAAAAGTCTCATCTAAATAAGAAAGGAGCACGTGGCCATCTTGTCTTAGCTATACATATAAAAAGTTATTTCAGCTGAATTGCAGACTTGCTGTTTAAAAAGATGTGCCAAAAATCAACCCCAAATCTGTTTATGGGAAAATGGCCCAAATGTTTCTTTTTAAACCTCCAAATACACAATCCACAGTTCATTTCCTATCTGTGATTCATGAGCCCATTTGACCCCAGAGCCTCACTGAGCTTGACTGAGTTTCAGGCAGTGGAACATTCAATCACTCTAAGAACACTTGTCCTTCCGTGGAATATCAACAGGACTGTGGGACTTGGGAAAATTGTGAGAATCGTTGGATCTTTTCACTCAGATGAACTTACTGGAAAACTCGCATGGGGACTTGGAAAAATGAAATCTGAGGCATGAAGCAACCAGACAAATTTCCCTTCTTTTCTCATGGAGTCATGAGTTTCCTATGCATTCTCTGCACAGTTCTCTGGGTTAATTTCAAAAGCAATTTAGGCCTATATATTCTTGGGCCATATTTTTGTTTTAGTAAACTTTTTATCAGAAATTATAAGTATAAATTTTCTTTGAGAAATGTCTTCATGGTGGCAAAACATACAGAAATATCATTTAAAGATCATTTGAAGTCATTGTTGTCACTAAAAAGATTTCATAGAATGCTTTTGCAAAAAAATTTTATCATAAATACATTAACTCTCTGAACAGTTTTCTCTATTAGTAAACACATATCTAGTTGTTATCACCATCCATCCCTCACTGCATTATGTAATAGTCTCTCAAAATAATTTTTAAGAATCCATGTCTAATATAATTATTTTGCTCATAATACAATAGTACCCAAATATATTACATAAGTAAATATTTATACACAGACTATATATACCACATGTGTGTCTAATAAAATACCTGGTGAACAAGTGATAAAGTGTAGGTTTTACCAAAATACCAGAAAAATGATTTTAAATAATTTTAATATATGAAACCCAAGAATCTGCTATGTCCTTGGCAAGATATCATTGGTTGCTCTTGTATATTTACTAAGTTTGTTCTGCCATTTCAAATAAATTGTTACTATTGTGCAAGAAGAATAAACTGTACTATAATAAATTGTTCTTTCTTCGTTATGCTCTGAACAACCATTTGTTCTTGAATTGGCGTTACGTAGTTCAACTATTTCAATCAAGTCCATTATCTTCTTCTCTTTGAAAGATGCCTTTTCAGTAACCTGTATCCCCAAAGGGCCATGCTTGTTTTCTTTTTAAAGTGGGTAAAATTTTAAATTCAACTAATTGTTCATTTAAATTGTTGATAATTCCTCTTCAGGCAAGAACTCCTCCCACCCATATGTTGGCAGAAATACTTGTGTAAAAATTATAAAAGTCAGACCCAAGAATTTCTCAGGAAAGTTCTTTATTAGTTCACACCAGAGTTTTACCTCATAGAATGTCACCTAACTTGTGTAACGTGTTTTATTCTAAATCATAATGTGTCAGTCCTTTCAGCTGTATACTTTTCTCAAAATAGCAATAACATGAAAGCAAAAAAACAATAGCATAACATTTCACTTATTTTAAAACAGTGTATGAACAAAATAAATCTCATTAATATGTGGATATATAAACAACTCTATCAATATTATACATGTGTGTTGTGCAAATCCTTTCAAAATTAATCCATTTATGCAAGAATGAATTATTAAGAACAAATGCCAAAATAAAGAAAATCATGTGTAAAATACTATGCATGAACTGGCAAATATACCCAGATATTACATGAAAACTAATTTAAATTGTATATCAAAACTTAGCAGTTAAGAGAGTACACATACAGTCGTTCTATATTTACATCTTAAATATGTTTTTGTAAAAAATTTCAACTTCAACCTTTTAGAGTTAAGGAAAATAAAACATTATACATGGATTTAAACATTATTAAAAACTGGAACACTTGGTAAACAGACGACTATTTGTTAAAGCCATAAAATTGGCTTGAAAAAATATATATGCACTATACCAAGTCACAAATTTTAATCCATCTCTTATCAAATCCATAGCACATGGCATGGGCATTTACTTCAAAATCATGTTTCTAAAATTAATCTCTTTTTGTGCAGTACATTAATAGTAATAAATTTAACAGTAGCAAATGAAAATATCAATAACAGTCTTAATTAACATCAGTATTATGGTTTCCAAAATGACTTCAAGTGTTAACTATTTTCACCTTCTGTTCATAGTACTGAAATTTATCCGCCTCTCAACACATTAAGAAGATTTCCTAGAACCAGGAAACTCTTCCTGACTTCATATATCTTGATAAACATGTCTGTACAGCTCCATAAACACATCTCCAAAAAAAGATAGCAACAAATAAAAGTCTTTCCTGTGGGTGCCGGTTAACCCCACAAACACATGGACTTCCTACAGGCATACACCAAACAGACATTGGCAATTAGGTGATTGAAAATGTTGCTCACAAAAGCGAAATTTTATATGTGATGACATCACCAGCAAACCTGGGCTGCTCTGGGATATGTAGTAATAATATAGCTTGGCTGAACTGTGTCTCTTGAGTGTGGGATTGTGTTATGGGGACGGGGGGGGGTGGATGGAGAGAAGAGAGAAATAGAGAAAAAGAGAAGCAGAGAGATACTTAAAGATCATCATCATCATCGTCAGAAACGCTATAACCTTCTGCAGAGCTTGCAAAAATTTTGCACAGTCCTTTTGACTTTTTCTTTTCTAGATCTCATCCAGCTTTCAGTTCATTCAAAAACTGCATTTCCTGCACCAGCGCATGCCGTTTGGTGTAGTTAGCACACTGCCCATCCTAAAATATCCTGATGGGTGTGTGCAGATGAGATTTCTAGACCAAATGAGCCGTGTGCCTCTGCGTGAAGGGGCGCAAGAGTTGCATGGCTCGCCCTACACCAGACCTGCCTTTAAAAGGAGAAGATGTCTGGGTGGTGATGGCAGTGAAGGGGTTAAAAATCGAGGCTGTCTGGGGTAAGAGAAAGGGGATATTGTTGTCTTTAATCTTTCCGCAGTATGTGTAAGACTTCCATCCCGGATCTGCACATAGCAGTGCAATAGGCTAGGCATGCATTGCGTGCAAGCTCCTTGATTGTAGAGAGGGGAAAAAACCTGGCTGGGGTCCAGACAGGCTGGAGCTCTGTTGATCATTATGTCTAGCCTTCAGGTGTCTCAGCACACAGTGGGCGGCGGTGGGGGAGGTGTAGATAACATGAGAGCAGACAAAGAACAAAAAATGGTGTATTTAAAAAAGATTATGCGAAAATGTGTGTCCAAGTGCACTTTAAAAAAAAAAAAGAAAAGAAAATTGAACGCTAGTGTCTTGGACTTTTATAATTAGAACACAAGCCTTGCCCTGGCAGATCTCTTTAAGCCATAATTAGTTATGTCTGGAGCCTGTGAATAATTCCTTTCAATAATTGATGGAGTTAATTTTATCTTTTCAAAATGAGGGGGGCCCCATGTTTTCTTACAGAACTGTGTGTGTGTGTGTGTGTGTGTGTGTGTGTGTGTGTGTGTGTGTGTGTGGTTGTTGGGGGCTTTGGCGTTGAAAATCTTCATCTGTCTAGATCAGAAATTTGATTTGCCTTTTAATTTCATCAAAGACTTAGCTTAGAACTTTTTAAGGATTTGGATGGTTCCAGAAGTAAAGGCATCTGCATTGATAGATAACCTAAGTGAATGCAAAAAAAAAAAAAAAAGCCAGAATAATACGGAATCCTTCTCCCTCATTTGTTTTCAATTATTTTATAAATTTAAGAAAAAAAAAACACAAATACAACCTGCTTTGTCTGTAACTTCTGTTTGAAACTCCATCAGAAATCTTACCACAAATGTAACTTAGATGCTAACAGTATCATTTGCCAGCTAGTAAGAACAAATACCCCAATATTTCATTTTTTTCAGCATTCTTCTATAAAGCAGCTTCCGCATGCTTCCTCCCCACCCCCACATCCTCACTCCACCCTATTAGGAATTAAAAAAAAATCTTTATACATGGAAGGTTGGATCCCAGACAGAAAACTGAAGCTGTCTTTCCTTTACACTGCCCACTTGCACTCGCCTTTCACTTTGCTCGTGACTGTATTTCACATTTTGTGGACTAAAACACAGAAACTCAGTTCGGTCTCTCTCCTTGTTCTAAAAGGAAAAGTGGTGGTTACAAGAAAAAAAAATTAATAAGTAAAAAGAAAGCCCTGGCTTGAAGCCATTGTTCAGAATTTAAGAGCTATTTGCCCCCAAGTGTCTTAGCCGTCTTTCATAGCTAATTATAATAACTGTCAGATGTCTGGGAAGTCCACAGTGCCCTTGTCAGTGGAGTCAGCAAAGTTTCTCTCTCTTTTTCTCTCTCTCTCTTTTTGTCTTAGGGACAGATCAAACTTGATTAGACATAAAGAGCCAAAGAAGTGACCTAAGTACATATGTGGGCGCCTTCATTTTTCCTTATGAACAAAGCAGCATACTGGAGCGATGTACAGTTGCAGCGGAGACAGCTTCTCTTGGGAATGCCTGACTTTTAATTTTCATTCTTTATAACATCATGCAACATGCAACAATTGTCCCCGAGTTATTTTTCTGCCCACTCAACACCTTTCCATAGCCAGACAAAAGAGGACCCTAAAACCTTTCACAGTTCGGGATGCCAATGCCATATCCAACTAAGTGAATCAGTACACTTGATAAAAAGAAATGTCCACTTACCATGTCTAAAAGGTTATTTGTGCGAGGTGCCTGTCCCCGGAGGCATAGCCGAGGCTTTTGCTGTGTCTGATGCAGGTGCAGAATCCTGGCTGTCCTGCTGGAGCGAGGTGGAAAGGCACTTGGTAAAGTCACTCGGAACTCAGCACTTGTGTGCAGGCATCCTGGCTCCTGTGAAAGCTATACTATCTGCAGTTCTGAATTGAACTAAATTACAGCCCATGTGAAAGACAGGGGCAGTGAGTCATGTGGGAGATACACAGCTATCCTATTGGTTACTAAGCCCTAGCTTAGGCATTCTGCCTTTTCCACCATTGGTGAATAGTTAAAACTGAAAGCATCTAGATCCTCCTCTGGAGCTTATTTGTCCTTTATGTGTGGAAGAATGACTGTAGGATTTTACAGTGACAGAATTACTTCAGGGACTGAAGTCATCCTTTACAGACAGTGGTGGGAGGAGACGGGAAGCTCAGCTTTTTCAAGATTTCTTCCCCTTGCAAGCCCACTATCCTGCAGTTTAGCACAGGATTTGTCTCTTTAAAAACATGTGAGAGTGTGTGTGTGCAGACGTGTGTTGTGTGTGTTGGTGTGTGTCTGTGTTTGAATTCCCAGTTAAGTTTGAAGGTGAGAGCAAATTGTCAGCTCCTTCTTTTGCAGAAATCAGTCATGGGTTTGGAACACAAAATCCTATTTTTTTCAAGGATAAATATTCTTTAAAAATATATTTACAGAAGAAACTTATTCACGAGAAACAGAAGGAGCTTTTTTTTTTTTTTTTTTTGAGGAGCTATTATATTTTGGTGAAAGAAAAGAAGAAAAATTGCTCTGGAAAATGTTAGAAGACAACAATGCAAAGTAATAAAAGAAAGGGCTTCTCCGAAGCAGGGATAAAAAGGAAGTATAATTTTTCCAATGCTATTCTTTAATTTACCTCTCTTGGTAATACAAAATGTCTGTAAAACTGGCAGGCAGCTGGTATTTTCAATTAGTCCATCTTTATTACCTAATTCCTCAAAATCTGGTGCACTTGTACAAATGTAGAGACATGTTAAATCCACCTTAGAGATCATTAAATCCACATTGCTCTGAAAAAAGATAAGGCAGGTAGGTTCTGACAAATAATAACTGTCTTCATTGACACCGAGCTATACACAGTTGTACCAAGTAATGAAATAAATCTCTCCAAGTGTTCTGCAGTTTCCTCTTTCCTGCATCCCTACCAAGAACCAACCATTCTTGTTTGTATTGTGTTTGTATGAGGACCACACTTGGTGGTGCTCAGGGAAAGACAGACCATGTCAAAGACTTGAATTGGGTTCAGCCGTGTGCAAAGAAAGTGCCATAGCTCACCATAAGACCCAGCCATTATCTTTAAAAATAATTATTACAAAACCCAGAGACCAGTTCTATTACTCTTTTTGTTTTGTTTTGTGGCCACATTCAGAGGTGCTTAGGAACCATGTGGGATGCCAGGACCACCAAACCTGTTGGGCACATCCAAGGATATTGCCTACTCTGCTATCCTATCTCTCTAGCCCCAGTTCTATTACTCCTGTTCTTTGATTAAAAAAAATTAAGCATTAAATTCCTAGATGGTGTGTAACTTGAACATGGCCATATTTGAGTGAATTCACATCAACTCTTGTGACTAGTCAAGTTGACTTCTAATGTCTAATGTTCCACTTAGAGGAATTCTATTAATAAAGATGGCAAATAATCTGTAAAACACTTGACATCATCTAGTTCATTCCTTTTGAGAGTGAGTGAATTACTCTATTATCCCATTACAAAGATGAGAAATCAAGACCTGCATCTGGAGTGTGGTAGATTAGGTAGTAGGTGGCTCTTAATTCAAAGCAAATGCCATCTGTTTATACAACACAAGTGTCTCCTCATGTGGTTGAATAGATTTGTTCTTTTCTTTCTATCGAAACACATTAGAATACTTCCATATCAATAGGTAATATCTACTGTGGTCATATAAAGGTATGAGGTTCTGACCAAGAACATAACACTATGGCCCATCTGTGACCGGAAATAGGATTTTAAGGCACATTCTCATCCATAGGTCCTGCAACAATAGAAAATTCACTTTTCTGTATGTCTACAGAAGTTATTCTCCTCACAAGTCAGCAAGATATTTGTGGAATCTGGTGATATGTTTAGAGCTTGAGAACTATTGAGCAGCAGGATATAAAGTCCTGGATACTATAAAACTAGGATCAAGCATGCCATTTTAGCCAGGACAGGATCCCCCTACATCAAATTAATGGAAACTTCCTTCACTCCCCCTTTCTTCATATGGTTTATTTGTAGATAAGAGGTGGTTACTAAGGGAAATAAAACCATAGCTTCATTGTAAACTTCATATTACTGTGTCTCAGAATAAGATATAGTTGGGATGGTTAGCAGGTTTTATATAAAATTAGAAGATAAAAGGCCAGAGTGGTGGCGCAAGCCATAAGGCATCTGCCTTGCTCACGCTAGCCTAGGGCAGACTGCGGTTCAATTCCACAGTGTCCCATATGGTCCCCCAAGCCAGGAGCAATTTCTGAGGACATAGCCAGGAGTAACTCCTGAGCATCACCAGGTGTGGCCCCAAAATAAAAAAAATTAGAAGATAATTTATAATCATCTAATTTTTGAACTTTTAGTTTTCTATCATCGAAGTACTTGGTTACATTTCAATTACTGTTACCTCAAGCTATCCAGTACCTTTCTGAGTCTACATTCTCATGACTCATATCATATCATAAATCTGATTCTCCTCTACCATTTGTAAATTTGGGGACTGTATTGCACTATTTTTAATACCTACTAATTATGTCATATTAAAGTTGTTATATATAATTTATTTACATGTGTGTATTTAAATTGTAGTGACCTATTCACTAGTAGTCACCAGATAAGAAATGCTAACATGGTAAAAAAATTAAACAAATACATAAAACACAGGAAGACAAGTCAGAGATTATTTTGAGATCACAGATTCCTTAATATTGGTCTAAGAACAACTAAACATTATAAAATAAAGTCTAAATAAAGGAATCAGACACCAGAAGACTAGTAAAGACAAGATTTTGAAAGCACAGCCTCTCCCTAATATTGGTCTAAAGTAATCACATTAAACCCTCATTTGACTAATCTGATGGTCACAGGATTAGCAGACAGTTACCTCACCCTACTTGGCTGTCATCCGCCAACTCTTTAGTCACTGGAGATGAGGCATCAAGTTCTCAGATTTCTTTTTCACTGTGATTAACACTATTTAGTGGTAACAAGGTCAGTCCAGTCAACACCATTATCTCAGCTCACTGACCCTCTCAATTTTGCTGATGTATACCCCTTCCAATTACCCACACTTAAACTTAAGAGTTTAGCAAATTTTACATTAAACTTGTATAATAAATTTATTTAAATGTTGACAATCTTCAGCAATCTGGGTCTATCATTGTAGCTTGGATTCAACCTTTTTGATATCTCTAGTTTCCTGGGTTCTCTACTTTTTTGTTTTTTTGGGGGGCCACACCCAATGGTGCTCAAGAGTTCTTCCTGGTTCTGCACTCAGAAATTACCCCTGACTGTGGGACCATTTGGAATGGCGGGTCTGTCACATGCAGGAAAAGTCCCTTACCAACTGAGACTATCATTGGGTGATTTTGCATTATTTTAATCCTGAATTCTCTTCCATCTAGACCTCTCCTGATCTAATCCTTCCTTCTCTTGGAGAGTCTTGGTTTCATCACTTCAAGGGATATCAGGCCAATGTCTCAGCCTTCTTTTTTGACAGGGAAATAGAGGCAATATCTGGCCTTGTTCAGGGATAGGTAACTCCAGGCTTCCCACTCAGAAATTACTCCTAGTGGTGCAAAGGGACCATATGAGATGTCAGGAATTAAACCTGAGTCAGCCATGTAAGACAAGCAGCCTCTTAGCTGTATTAGCTCATGAATCCTGTCCTTAGCTTTCTTCCTTGTGTTTTGTATCTGCTGCCTCTCCATTCTGCAAAGGAAAAATAACATCTGGGGTCATTCAATTGATGATCACCTTTGGCTATTCTGGACTTTGGAAACCTGCTAGATAAAATTTTAAAACTATCTTAAGAAAGCTACAACTCATACTGAGTCCTAAGTTTAATTACTGCTTCAAAGCTTTATAAACCTTAACACCTGGTAGTTTTCTTCATCTTTCACAATGCTGTTCAGTCTTTCTCTTTTTATACCCTGTAGTTCTCCCTGGGTTTCACTTGTCTTCTTGTTGTTAGGAAAACCATTAAACTCGCCTATGGATAGATTCAGCCTTTTCTCTTCCCTTTTGCTCATAATAAGGTTTTTCAAACCTCTTTAAATGACTGACCATGGGCACGGATATTCATTAACCTGCTTCTACAATTCAATGCTTTTGACAGCAAAAACTGGAAACACTGAATTCTCATTCATAATTACAAATTACATGTAGTTAAACATCTTCAAATGGCACTTACATTGTGTGAAACTATTCTTTTTGAATTGAGAATTCTCAAGAGTTCAAGGGACTAAAATCCTAATTCTAGAACATAAGAACAGAGTGGATCAAATATCTTTTTTTGTGAGGATTCAAAACATACTCACATACATGAAGAGAATTAATTTCCATTTCCTGGTCTAAAATATTTTGTCATGAACTTTAGTGGTGTTTTAGTAAATCTGAGGTATTCTTGAGTAGTTCATTTCTTTTGTGAGGTCTATAAGCGAGAGGACCTTTTAAGTATAGAAGTACTAATCAAAATTATGAATATGACCAAATCACATGGCTCTCTAGTTTTATTGAGAACTGTATTAACTGTATTTTCTATTCTCCCCCATCCTTACCAGAATTAATAGCACCTATGCCCAAACAATTGCTCATTTTGACACCCAGCTATCACTCTCAATCTCCTTTCTTCTTTACATGCCTATTGATAAATATATATTATGAGATGTACCTTCAAAACAAAACAAAACAAACAAAAAAAAACACTTCAGGGGCTGGAGCAATAGCACAGCGGTAAGGCATTTGCTTTACACGCAGCTGATTTAGGACAGACCTGGGCTCAATCCCCAGTGTTCCATATGATCCCCCATGCCTGGAGCAATTTCTGAGCATATACCCAGAAGTAACTTCTGAACATCACTGTGTGTGGCCCCAAAACAAAACAAACAGAAAACCTTAAATACAGTCAAATCATTGTATTTTCTGCTGTTATGTATGTTCAAATGCTCTTGAATCTCATGGACAATATAATGGCCTTCCATCCTGCCTGATTCTATTTGAGCACTCATACTTATGACATAGCAACTGATTCCAAATTATAAAATATATCATTTCACTTTGTTGCTTGGAATTATTATAGTCTTCGAACAACATTATATCCATCTCCTTATTTATTACTATAACCTGTAAGACAGGACACCACCCCAGATAGTCCTTACATATGGTCTGACATGTCCTGTATCCAGCCCTTTCATCCATTCCAACAATCACACAGGAATCATTTATGTGTTTAATATGAAAGCATTTCCATAAGATTATTATCTCTGCCTGTTGTCCCACCTATTGATGGAAACATTGATTATCCTAAATTTCACATTAATAAAAGTAAGCCCAGAGTACATATCAAACTATTGATCCTAAATGACCTTTAACATACTTCCAAAAACAATTGCATTTTGACACTTGTTGACTCATCTCCTTTGTGTGTATGTGTGTTTGTGTGTGTGTGTGTGTGTGTGTGTGTGTGTGGTGGGAGGAGAGAAATATTGAGCTACATTTACTCAGGGAACTATATGTAGTATCAGTGATTGAACCAGGATCAACTGCATGAAATGCACGCAGAGTCTTACCCATTGTAATATCTCTTCAACTCCCATTGATACATATCAGAGCTCTTTTACATCAACTATCATATTTAAATATTATCTCCATATTGAGTATAAACTAATATCTGGGAAATTACATAATTTGTAGAAACTCACAATACAGAAAATCTTCCCAGTTGATTCTTGTGTGTGACAATAAATTATAGGATCACATTATGTCTAATTTATAACTTAGTTCCAAAAATATATTAGAGAGGATTGAATATGGAGAAGTTTCTGCCTCTCACACACTTTCATATAAACCATTTTTTATTATAAAATTAGTTCCTGGTTATAATTTTGTTTATTTGCTATGGGTGGTCTGAAGCTTGGGTGGGAAAATTGAATCAGATGAAAAATAAGTGATATCTGAGCAGAAAGATTCTCAACCATGCTGAATTTACAATGAATATAAAATATTTGGATGTATGGTCAGCTCTTAGGGAGTCATGCCAAACATGCTGAAAAGATTGTTTCTTCTTTTCTTTTTTTGAACTCTTCAAGAGACGAACATTTCATAAATCTTAGACATTGGCTTTGTGAAATGTCATTTGTTCAATTCTATTATCCTCTCTTAAATGTGATTATCATATATCCTTACATGAAAGTAAATGTGAAACATCCAGGTATCCAGAGTTTCTACAATGTACTTAAGATTCAGGTGAAATAAAATACACAATTTATATTTTTCCATTTTCATGTGGCCATTTTGCATCATAAGAAAAATAGAAGTAGGTTTGCTTGCCATTTTCCAATTAATGACAATTGCTCTCATTAATGAAAGCAGAGTAGGTAAATCATACTTTCTTCCAAATATAGGTAAAATAACTCTGGAGAAATCATAAAATGAATGCCAGAAACTCTTATTTTTGCAATTAAATTCACCAAACAGAGTAATATTGTCTCACTGTTAAAACAACCAAATTATATTAATTATAAAAGTAATCACTTTGAATTTTATTTAACTCAAAATGTTCAAAGGTATCTCTAGATACTAGGCACCAATGTTTTTCTAGTACCAAATCCCCTTATGAAGTATTTGGGACCTGTTTAAATGCAGATGCTAAAACAATTTGAAGCCATGGTCTTAGGTCCTGCAGACCTATAGCAATCACCTAGAAGATGTTGCAGATGCTGATACTGTTCTAAGCACACTTTTATAATTCCTGTTTAAGAAACTATTCAAAATATGAGATTAGAAGATAAGATCAGTTGTTTAAAGAAATAGCAAAAGCACAAGGCACTTTATTTGCTACCACTAAAACTGGTTCTCTGTGTAGTGCTTACAATCACTCCTGTGCATAGAGTCAGGGATAACCCTGGAGCACTGTGCAGTGTGTACTCTAAATTGTAGCCAACCCCCGACTTATAAAACTTTTTTTTCTATCTACCATGTTAGATCATCTCTGCAGCTTGCTGCTTTGAGAATTGTTTTAGTATTTCTTTTATTGATTTAAACATCTTGATTACAAATATGATTGTGATTAGGTTTCAGTCATGTAAAGAACACCCCCATTCACCAGAGCAACATTCCCACCACCAATGTCCCAAATCTTCCTCCATCCCACCCCACCCCCACCTGTACTCTACACGGGATTTCCAGTTCCCTCATTCATTCACATGATTATAGTAGTTCTCAGTGTAGTTATTTCTATAACCGCATTCACCACTCTTTGTGGTGATCTCATGAAGTGAGCTGGAAGTTCCAGCCCTCCTCTCATTGTCTCTGAGGATTATTGCAAAGATGACTTTTATTTTTCTTAAAACCCATAGATGAGTGAGACTATTCTGCGTCTCTCTCCCTCTGACTCATTTTACTCAGCATAATAAACTCCATGTACATCCATGTATAGGAAAATATCATGACTTCATCTCTCCTGACGGCTGCATAATATTCCATTGTGTATATGTACCACAGTTTCTTTAGCCTGTGATTAGTACATAGTGTCCATCTTTGTCCCTTACAACTTTTCTGAGTATAACGTTGGTATCATCAGATATTAATATGGCCACTCTAGCTTTTTTAAGTGTGTTGTTTGATTGGATGATTTTCCTCCAACTTTTGATTTTGAGTCTATGTTTGTTCTGACTATTCAGATGTGTTTCTTATAGGCAGCAGAAGGTTGGATTCATCTTTTTGACCCATTTTGCCACTCTGTGTCTTTTAATTGGTGAATTTAGTCCATTGTCATTGAGGGAGATGATTGTTGTAGGATTTAATGTCATCGTTGTAGATAAGTTTGCTGTGTTTGTTGGTCTCTCTTGTCTTAAAGTAGACCTTTCAGTTTTTCCTTTAAGGCTGGTTTTTCATCTGCGAAGTTACTGAGCTGTTGTTTATCCATGAAGCTATGTATCCTTCCTTCAAACATGAACGTGAGTCGGGCAGGGTGCAATATTCTCGATGAGGCATCCATTTCATTCAGCCTTGTCACAATATCCCACCACTGTCTTCTTGCCTTGAGAGTTTCTTGTGACATGTTTGCTGTAAGTCTTAGGGATGCTCCTTTGAATGTAATTTCCTATTTTGATCTTGCTGCTTTCAGTATTCTATCTCTATTTGTGGGATTTGTCATTGTAACGAGGATGTGTCTTGGGGTGTTTCTCTTTGGGTCTCTTTTAGCTGGTACTCTTCAGGCATGCAGGATTTGATTGCATGTAGCTTTTAGCTCTGGGAGTATTTCTTTGATGTCTTTGACAGTTGATTCTTCTGGGAGATCTCCTACCTGAGTCTCTGGGATTCCAATTATTCTTTTTTTTTTTTTTTCAGTTTTTGGCCCACACCCTGCATTGCTCAGGGGTTACTCTTGGCTGTCTGCTCAGAAACAGCTCCTGGCAGGCACGGGGGACTATATGGGACACCGGGATTCGAATCAACCACCTTTGGTCCTGGATCAGCTGCTTGCAAGGCAAACACCGCTGTGCTATCTCTCCGGGCCCTCCAATGATTCTTATGTTGTTTCTGTTGAGTTTATCAAAGACTTCTATTTTCATCTGTTCACATTCCTTGTGTACCTTTTCCATTGCCTGATCATTTGTCTTAAGGTTCTTTTCCAATTTCTTCTGCTGTGTTGAATTTTTCTGCATCTCATCTTCTGGCATACCAATTCTGTCCTCAGCTGCTTTTACCTTGCTGGCAAGGCCATCTACTGAGTTTTTCAGTTCGGCTACCATGTTTTTCAGATCTGTTATTTCAGTTTGGAGTTTTCTGATTTCTGTCTTTGTGTTTTGTTCAGATCGATCTATGCTTTCTTTGAGCTTCTACAAACATCTTCCATATTGCTATTCTAAACCCCTTGTCTGAGAGGTTAATTAGATGGTTGAAGTTTTTTAGGTCATCCGATATCATCTTCATTCTCTGTGTATGACAATTACCTGCAGGTTTCCCCCATTTTCCTGCTTGTAGCGTGATTTTTTTTCTGCTTGTTGTGGTTGGGTTCATTGTGTAGAAAGAGTGCGCGACTGCATCTTCTGGAGTCTCTGGGAGTGCTATTTTTCTGGGCCCATTTTGGCTCACTCCCAAGACATTTCGGAGACAGGACAGTGGAGAAACACACACAGGCAAAACTCACAGTCGGGAATCACTGGGCGGGCGTAGATTTTCCCATCCTGACTTCACAAACCGCGACCTTCCTTTCTGCAGAATACTACGGATAGCCGGTTTTTATGGTTTGACACAGTTCTTTGGCACTCTGGCCCTTGGGTGAGCCTCTTAGAGTGCTATTTATCTGGGCCTTTTCAGCCCATTCCCCAACTTATAAAACTTAAGGTACTCAATAGGACTCACTGACTATTTCTAATGAGGTTTCTCTTTCTCTTTTTCTTCCTTTTTCTCTAGTAGTGTTAACTCTCATCTTACCCTCCAAGATTTATGATACCCTGCTGTCACTTGAGAGCACATGGTATCTCACGTTGCTGCTGAATTGCAAGTGCTACTTTTAGGAAGCAGCATACCAAATCTGATCACCAGCTAAATATCCGTAAAATAAATGTGTAAAGCATCAGTTGAACTAGTCAATAGCCTTCACCAAAGAACTGCTTCTGACTCTTATTTATCTACTAGTCAAATTATTCCATTGAACTTTCATCCACAACTTTAACTCTATTAGGATTTGGCTAAGTTCTTGTTTTTTATATGCCCCAAAATATGAATTAATTTTGCTTTCTAAATAATATTTATATTTAAAAAAAATTGAAAAATAGTCCACTGTGTTTTTTTCTGAGATATTTTGCCCTGGTGTGCTAGACCGATTTGCTTTTCAAAATTTTTTATTTATATTTTTTAGGTACCATGATTGACAAATTTATTTATAGTTGAATTTCAGTATGTGATGCTCCAACACAAATCCCATCACCAGTATTAACTGCCCTCCACCAACATCCCCACTTTTCCTCATACCCATAGTGAGCCTCCTTGACAGGTACATTTTTAAATTTGAATATTACATGTTTAGCTTTGTTGGTTCTATGGTTCATCTATATTCTTCACCATTAGTGCTGTTGGAACCTCCTGCCCCCCTGCTCCTGTTACCTTCAGTCCACCTCTTCTTCCTTACCCCTCAGTTTTATTGCCTTCACTGTCCTCACTTCTATAGTTTAGGATCCACAGTAGCCTAGAGGTGCCTCTTTGATGTCTTGATTCTCATTTCTTATTATTCTATAGACCACAGATAACCTAAAGAAAATTTTCAATAATATTGTTCTACTAACCAGCACCAATATTAGTGTGTATACTTAGATAAAACTTTCATCCATTTGGGTATCCAGTGGTGAAAGTTCAAGGAAATGACAATGTAGCAAAAAAGCATTTTCATAAAAAGTAAGATTATTTTATGATCCTCAAATAATACCCTTAAATGACTAATGTGTACTGTTTGGAAATTTATGTTTCTTTCACTTATTCATATATGATTAATTTGAACTGTTCTATCTTCCTTGGTATAAATTGATGTACCATTGTGGTCATAAAATAGTTAATGTTGAAATACTTATTTGGGGAATTCTAAATATTTATGGACATTTCTACTTTGAGTACTTTTTGTAGACTTCCTGGGATTTCTCACAAGGGTCTTTATTCAATTATTTCTTATATATCTTTCAAAAATATTACCTAGGTCTTGATAATGATCAATTTAATACTTTATAAAATAAAAGCAAGTATATTATAAGCATTTCATATTGAGAAATGATTCCTTTGACCCTGGAAAAGTAAAAGAAAAAAAAAACAAAAGGTATGATAGTTCATCCCACCACTCTAGTTTCTTAAGCAAGGTAACTGCCTGGCTTTCAAAGACACACCAAATTATCTATTAAGGTCTTCAATTACGAAAATTGCTAGGCCAACCAGACAGCACATTACTTTTGTGCTGTATCTATGTATGCAGTTTAAGCTCTATATCCAACTCTTGGGTGGTCTGAAATTGAGATAATTAATAAAACCCTTTGAAAAGCATCTGCCATCCACATTTTGTCTTGGATGAAAGAAATTATTTCATGCTTTACTTAAGTAAAGTTAATACCCAAAGGTGGCACATTAGCACTGTCTTGAATTAGAACTTACCAAATATGAAAATTGGCTACTCACATGCAACTTTAATAACTTATGAACATTTAAATTAAGTTGTATTAATAATTCAGAAAAAGTTCTTCTACTCAGACTTCAAGTTTTCAAATGAGCAGTGAAAATGATGGTGAGAAAAGGGGATGTTCGGTTATTAAGATCTAAAACTTAACTATTTAAAGATCTAGGATTCAATTATGAATAACTAACAATGTTTTAATAAAATAAAACTTTCTGAAAAATGAAAGACATTGAAAACAAGGAAAATTTCTTCTTAGGAACTTCTTAATCTTGAAGTAATATTAATGTGAATCATAAAATTCTCAAAATAAAAGGTGTTTTGCTTCCTCTCCTAATTTTTTTTTTCATTCTCTTGAGGTAGGAAGCATAGCGAACAATAACATTAGTTATCTACTGTATTGGATGATTTTAATGCTAGAAATTTCTCATTTAAAGCATTAGGAGGGTGTAGGGAATGTAAAACAAATGAAAAAAAGATGCCAGTTTGTTTGGGTGGAAGCAATAAGAGGGCACTATTTGAAGAGTCCCACACATATTTGTCCCATTGCAATTTTTTACTCATGTTTGTCAAGGAAGCAGACATGTTTTTATCACTAAACCACATATGAAACTTGAACTACCAAATTTCTTCTCAGTTCTTTTTTTTTTTTTAGGAGGATGGGTGAATCTGAAGTTGTAACAAGAGATCTCACTTGCAGTGTATAGATGAAGAAAGTCCATTTTTCAGCAAGAATATTATGAAGAATCTAAAGATATATACCTTAACAAGAACAAAGAGTATTGTTGAATCTACAGATACAGTTTGTTAATCTCCAGCAATGTCATTGCCTGTTTTTTTTTCTTAGTATTTAGATGGCTTTTTTTTCCTTTAGTTTTTCTGCCATCTTTCCTTCACACCCACCAAACATTCCTGGGTCTGAGAACTGACATGAGCTGATGACAGACACAGACATAAATACAGAATGTATTTTAGTGCATCTTAATTAACATTAACATTATATCATATATAAAATTGCCTCAATTAACCTCTGACTTATTTAATAAAGTGAGCCCTAATACAAAATGACATAAGCACTTTATCTTTGCCACTTAAATCTTCCAAAACAACTAAAAAGTTATTGTATTTATCTCAGGGGCCAAAAGAAACATAAATATTTTCTTTATTTATAATATGTATGATTAGATCAAATCTGTGAATCAGTTTATATATTTATTGAGAATTAACTCTTTTCTAGCATCATTATCACTAGGAGAAAAAAAATAGAAGACAATAGCTGTTTCCTACTTCACAAGAAGAGATTCAGGTATAGCTAAAGCTACCATGATACATCGTCCTGTCAGAATTATTAAAATATCTAAAATTTTAATTATGGTACCTTAGATCTCATTTTAAACATAATTATATATTTATATATCATATGCAATTTTTGTTTTTGCATTGTTTGGTATGGATTTCAGTACATACCCTATGGTTCTCAGGACTTACTCCTAGCTCTGTGCTCAGGGATCACTCTTGGCAGTTTAAGACACCATACATGGTTCTGGGGAACACACTCAGGTCAGCTGAATGCAAGGCAATGACATAACTGCTGTGCTGTCTCCATCTCCTTCTCTGTCTCTTTCTGTTTCTGTCTCATTTTGTCTTTCTGTCTCTGCCGCTGTCTCTATCTCTGTCTCTTTCTCTGTCTCACTCTTGCTGACTAGCTCTCACTCTTTTTTATATATATTTTATTTAAACACCTTGAATACATACATGATTGGGTTTGGGTTTCAGTCATGTAAAGAACACCACCCATCACCAGTGCAACATTTCCATCACCAAAGTCCCAAATCTCCCTTCTCCCCACCCAACCCCCGCCTGTACACTAGACAGACTTTTTATTTCCCTCATATATTCTCATTATTAGCATAATTCAAAATGTAGTTATTTCTCTAACTAAACTCATTCCTGTTTGTGGTGAGCTTAATGAGGTGAGCTGTAACTTTCAGCCCTTCTCTCTTTTGTGTCTGAAAACTATTATTGTGAGAATGTCTTTCATTTTTTTTAAACCCATAGATGAGTGAGACCATTCTGCATTTTTTTCTCCCTCTCTGACTTATTTTACTCAGCATAATAGATTCCATGTACATCCATGTATAGATACTCTGGTTTCTCTTCAGATTGTATAAATCTTTCGCCTTTTACATCCATGTATAGGAAAATTTCATGACATCATCTTTCCTGACAGCTGCATAATATACCATTGCGTATATGTACCACAGTTTCTTTAGCCAATTTTCTGTTGAAGGGCATCTCGGTTGTTTCCAGAGTCTTGCTATAGTAAATAGTGCTGCAATGAATATAGGTATACAGAAGGGATTTTTGTATTGTATTTTTGTGTTCCTAGGGTATATTCCTAGGAGTGGTATAGCTGGATCATATGGAAGCTCGATTTCCAGTTTTTGGAAGAATCTCCATAACACTTTCTATAAAGGTTGAACTAAACGGTATTGCCACCAGCAGTGGATAAGAGTTCCTTTCTCTCCACATCCCCACCAACACTGAATGTTCTCATTCTTTGTGATGTGTGCCAATCTCTGGGGTGTGAGGTGGTAGCTCATAGTTGTTTTGATTTGCTTCTCCCTGATGATTAGTGATGTGCAGTATTTTTTCATGTGCCTTTTGGCCATTTGTATTTCTTCTTTGTCAAAGTATCTGTTCATTATTTCTCCCCATTTATTGATGAGATTAGATTTTTTTTCTTATAAAATTCTGTCAGTATCTTGTATATTTTGGAGATTTGCCCCTTATCTGATGGGTATTGGGTGAATAGTTTCTCCCACTCAGGGGGTGGCTCTTGTGTCCTGGGCACTATTTCCTTTGAGGTGCAGAAGCTTCTCAGCTTAATATATTCCCATCTCTTAATCTCTGCTTTCACTTGCTTGGAGAGTGCAGTTTCCTCCTTGAAGATGCCTGTAGTCTCAAAGTCCTGGAGTGTATTGCCTACGTGTTGTTCTATATATCTTATGGTTTCGGGTCTGATATCGAGGTCTTTGATCCATTTAGATTTTACCTTCGTACATGATGTTAACTGGGTGTCTAAGTTCAATTTTTTGCAAGTGTCTAGCCAGTTGTGACAACACCACTAGTTGAAGAGGCTTTCTTTGCTCCATTTAGAATTTCTTGCTCCTTTATCAAAAATTAGATGACTGTATGTCTGGGGAACATTCTCTGAGTATTCAAGCCTATTCCACTGCTCTGAGGGCCTGTCTTTATTCCAACACCATGCTGTTTTGATAACTATTGCTTTGTAGTTCAGTTTAAAGTTGGGGAAAGTAATCCTCCCATATTCTTTTTCCCAATGATTGCTTTAGCTATTCCAGGGTGGTTATTGTTCCAAATGAATTTCAGAAGTGTTTGATCCACTTCTTTGAAGAATGTCATGGGTATCTTTAGAGGGATCGCATTAAATCTGTACAATGCTTTTGGGAGTATTGCCATTTTAATGATGTTCATCCTGCCAATCCATGAGCAAGGAAAGTTTTTCCATTTCCGCATGTCCTCTCTTATTTCTTGGAACAGAGTTTTATAGTTTTCTTTGTATAGGTACTTCACATTTTTAGTCAAGTTGATTTCAAGTTATTTGAGTTTGTGTGGCACTCTTGTTATGGGGTTGTTTCTTTAATGTCCGTTTCTTCCTTATTACTATTGGTGTATAGAAAGGCCATTGATTTTTGTGTTTTAATTTTGTAGCCTGCCACCTTTTTATATGAGTCTATTGTTTCTAGAAGCTTTTTGGTAGAGTCTTTAGGGTTTCCTAAGTAAAGTGTCATGTCATTTGCAAACAGTGAGAGTTTGACTTCTTCCTTTCCTATCTGGATTCCCTTGATATCCTTTTCTTGCCTAATCGCTATAGCAAGTACTTCCAGTGCTGTGTTGAATAGGAGTGGTGAGAGAGGACAGCCTTGTCTTGTGCCAGAATTTAGAGGAAAGGCTTTTATTTTTCCTCCATTGAGGATAGCATTAGCCACTGGCTTGTGGTAGATGGCCTTATCTATACTGAGAAAGGTTCCTTTCATTCCCATCTTGCTGAGAGTTTTGATCAAGAATGGGTGTTGGACCTTATCAAATGCTTGCTTTGCATCTATTGATATGATCATGTGATTTTTATTTTTCTTGTTTTTCATGTTGTGTATGATATTGATAAATTTATGGATGTTAAACCATCCTTGCATTTCTGATATGAAACCTACTTAGTTGTAGTGTATGATCTTCTTGATGATGCAATGATGCATTGGTTACTATTTGCCAGGATTTTGTTGAAGATCTTTGCATCTGTGTTCATCAGCGATCTTGGTCTGTAATTTTCTTTCTTACTTTCTTTCTTTCTTTCTTTCTTTCTTTCTTTCTTTCTTTCTTTCTTTCTTTCTTTCTTTCTTTCTTTCTTTCTTTCTTTCTTTCTTTCTTTCTTTCTTTCTTTCTTTCTTCTCTTCTTTTCTTTCTTTCTTTCTTTCTTTCTTTCTTTCTTTCTTTCTTTTCTTCTTTCTTTCTTTCTTTCTTTCTTTCTTTCTTTCTTTCTTTCTTTCTTTCTTTTTCTTTCTTTCTCTTTCTTTCTTTCCTTTCTTTCTTTCTTTCTTTCTTTCTTTCTTTCTTTCTTTCTTTCTTTCTTTCTTTCTTTCTTTCTTTCTTTCTTTCTTTCTTTCTTTTTCTTTCTTTCTTTCTTTTTTTATTTGTAGCATCTCTGTCCAGTTTAGGTATCAAGGTGATGTTGGCTTCATAAAATCTATTTGGAAGTGTTCCTGTTTTTTCTATTTCATGAAAGTCTTGCCAGGATTGCTAGTAGTTTCTCTTGAAAGGTTTGGAAGAATTCATTAGTAAATCCATCTGGGCCTGGGCTTTTGTTTTTGGGCAGACATTTGATTACTGTCTTAATTTCATCAATAGTGATGAGGTTGTTTAGATATGCTACATCCTCTTCATTTAACCATGGAAGATTATAAGAGTCCAAGAATTTATCCATTTCTTCAAGATTCTCATTTTTAGTGGCATAGAGTTTCTCCAAGTAGTTTCTGATTACCCTTTGAATCTCTCCTTTTTCATTCCTATACAAGTTATCGAGTTTCTCTCTCTATTTCTTTGTTCGTTTGCCAGTGGTCTATAAATCTTGTTTATTTTTTCAAAGAACCAACTTCTGCTTTTGTTGATCTTTCGAATTTTTTTTTTTTGTGTGTGTGTGTGTGTGTGTGTGTTCCAATTCATTGATTTCTGCTGTCAGTTTTGTTATTTCCTTCTGTCTCCCTATTTTTGGTTCCTTTTCTTGATCACTTTCTAATTCTATGAGCTACATCATTAAGCTGTTCAGGTATGCCCCTTCATTTTTCTGATGTGTACTTGCAAAGCTCTAAATTTTCCTCTCAGTACCACTTTTGCTGTTTCCCATAGGTTCTGATAGTTTGTGTATCTATTGTCATTTGTTTCCAGGAAGGTTTTGATTTCCTCTTTGCTTTCATCTCAGACCCACTGATTATTCAGTATTAGGCTGTTTAACTTCCAGGTATTAAATTTTTTTCTTCTGTGTCCCTTTTTTAGTTCACATATAATTTCAGGGCCTTGTGGTCAACCAAGATAGCCTGCAAAATTTCTATCCTCTTGATATTATGGTGGTTGTTTTATGTGCTAGCATTTAGTCTATCCTGGAGAATGTCCCATGTACATTAGAGAAGAATGTGTATCCAGGTTTTTGGGGTAGAGTGTCCTATATATATATATATCTCTACTAGACCTCTTTCTTCCATTTCTCTTTTTAGGTCATTATATTCTTATTGAGTTTCAGTCTTGTTGACCAATCAAGTGTTGACAATGCTGTGTTGAGGTCTCCCACAATTATTTTGTTGTTATTGATATTTTTCATATTTGTCAACAATTGTATTAAATATTTTGCTGGTCCCTCATTCAGTGTATATATGTTTAGGAGAGTGATTTCTTCCTGCTGTACATATCCCTTGATTAATACAAAATGTCCATCTTTGTCCAGCTTTTTTATATGTGTTGTTTGCTTGGATGATTTTCCTCCAGCCTTTTATTTTGAGTCTATGTTTTTCTGACTCTTCAGGTACGTTTCTTGTAGGCAGCAGAAGGTTGGATTGAGTTTTTTGATCCATTTAGCCACTCTGTGTCTCTTAACTGGTGCATTTAGTCCATTGACATTGAGAAAAAGAATTGTCCTGGGATTTAGTGCCATCTTTCTATCAAAGTTTGGTGAATCTTTTGGTTAGTTTGTCTTAAAGTAGGTATTTCAGTTTTTCTTTTAAGACTGGTTTTGAGTCTGTAAAGCTTCTGAGCTATTGTTTGTCTGTGAAACTGTGTATACTTTCTTCAAACCTGAAAGTGAGTTTTGCTAGGTGCAGTATTCTAGGCGACACATTTATTTCATTGAGTTTTGTCACTATGTCTCACCACTGCCTTCTGGCCTTGAGTGTTTCTGGTGACAGGTCTGCAGTAAATCTCAAGGATGTTCCCTTGAATGTAATTTCTCTTTTTGATCTTGCTGCTTTCAGAATTCTGTCTCTATCTGTGGTGGGATTTGTCATTGTGTCTAGGATGTGTCTTGGGCTGTTTTTCTGGCGTCTCTTTTAGTTGGTACTCTTCGGGCATGCAGAATTTGATCGCATATATTGTTTAGCTCTGGTAGTTTCTCTTTACTGATGTTCTTGACCGTTGATTCTTCCTGGAGATTTTCTTCCTGGGTCTCTGGGACTTCAATGATTCTTAAATTGCTTCTGTTGAGCTTATCATAGACTTCTATTTTCATCTGTTCACTTTCTTTGAGTAATTTTTCCATTGTTTGATCATTGCTTTAAGGCTTTTTTTCCAATCTCTTCTGCTGTATGGAGTTGTTATTCATCTCATCTTCCAGTGTACTAATTCTATGCTCAGCTGTTGTTAACCTTTGGGAAATCTCATCCATTTTTTTCTTCAGTTAATCTACTGAGTTTTTCAGACCTGTTATTTGACCTGAAATTTCAGTTTGGAGTTTTCTGATTTCTATCTTCATATTCTCTTGATTCCTATTAGTGTCATCTTCTATACTTTCTTTGAGTTCTGTGAACATCTTCCATATTGCGACTCTAAACTTCTTATCTGAGAGACTGACTAGTTGGTTGGCCATGTTTCAATCATCAAAGTTGCCATTTTCTTTCTCTATGTCTGACACTGCCCTTCGTTGTTTCCCCATTATCACACTTGTATTATGGGTTTTTCTACGTGTTGTGGTTGAATTCATTGGCTAAATGATGTGCGCAGCCATGTAGCAAAGCGAAGTGGCTGCACTTCTCTGGCTCCTCCTTTTTTGGGCATATCAAGTTACCTCCAGGGAAGGCTAGCGGTCAGCAGATGAAGCCACACACAGGATGAAATCAGGCCAAGAATGCAGTACAGCACAGGAGACAGTTAGATAGAGGTGCTATCATCAGAGTTCCAGCAGAATTCCAGCTCTCACTCTTACTCCAAAAATACAATCTTGACTTTAAGGAAGTATAATACCACACAGGACAAACATAAATGCACTTGAGATATTGAACACACTGGTCTGAATGTATCTTTCATTGATTGTTTCAATTTGACTTCCCAAATTCTCTGGTGCCTAGAAATGACTTGAATATCATTAACTTTGTTACAGAAACTTTTAAATCAATGTTTAATTTTCATCTACACCATCTCCTCTCTGTGAACTAGAGTGAAATAAACTTAAAAGGAGTAAGAAAAATTCAAACAACCAAATTATTTACCCATACTCTGATTTAAAACCTACAGTGAAGAATTTGTCAAAATATTCAGTTTTTCAAATAAGAAAGTATCATTTTTCTTATTTGTTCCTATTTTTGTAAAACATAAGACTTAACTTTTTTTCCAACCAACAGAATTACAGTTTACAAGGGTTACTCTTCCTCTATCCTCTGTTTCAGAAAGACACATCTTGCAGCTCTTACTGCTTCCAGATTGCTGCAAGCTTGAGCTCTGTAGGTCCTGGTTATGAAATTTCTTTAATTTTTAAATATATTTTTTCTGCTTGGATTGCAGTTTATAGCTTTACAGAGTAGAAAATTTTAGAGGCAAATTCTATGTAATTACCAGGTAGTCCTGGTGTAAAAATTATGTCATCACAAAACATTTTATAAGGACACACACCTTTCAGTTCTGATATCTCTAAAATTCAGAACTACTAACTAGATTTGAGTTTTCCCTTTACATTGTTTTCCAGAATATTAGGGCATATAATTAAATTATTCATGCTGCCTTGACCAAATAAAGTATTTTGCTTCATTTTAATGGGTAGTGACATTTATTTGCCTATCCTGAAAGAATTCCATAGAGCTTTTACTATAATAAAGAACAATTTTATCTGTAGAACTATAACTCTGTAGACATAGTCATCAAATTTCTGTGTCATTTTTTCCAAATCAGTCCTCATAATATAGTCCTTACCTGTACCTTAAAATTTACAATAGACTTGATAACCAACTGTAACGTTCATCTTCATTTTGCAGCATATGTTCTTGTCATATTCCCAATCTGTGAACTGAACATAGCATTTGAATGAACAATTTAGAATCAACATAATTATTTTAAATGGGTTCCTTTCTATGTTTAAGATGACTATTGAAATTTATACAATGGGGTCAAATTGCAATTTACAAACTTTTGTGCATATTGAAAGTGATTTCTGTGGTAGTGATATATTTTCAACAAATGATGATGATAGCAGTTATCCTCTGCTGGTCTGAATTTAATTTTAGTAGTTTTATTCATGATATTCTAACCCATGACATATTAAAGACAATATAACTTTTGAAAGTGCTAAATTCTTTTCAAAATGTAGTTCAGCATACAGTTAAATATTATACATCACAAGTAAACAATTCATGTAGACAAGTATGTCTGTTATTCAAAGGAAAGTGAATAGATAAGCTGTCCAGGTATAAGGAAATAGAGCATATATAATGCACATTTGAGATATTCTTTTGCTTAAGTGATGCATTAAATCAATATTCTGCAATCTTTTCCTTGTTGTGTTATTTACTTGGATACTGTCACAATTTTCCATTAAATTGTCTCTTTCAGGAAAAAATGTTTTTCTCAGTTCCTGATTTTATCTGATTAGTATTCTTTAAACTCTCACTATATATGCAAATTGTCAACTGTTTACTTCATGTTTCTCTTCTCTCAGTCTCTTAGTGCTTCCCTATCTCTTGTCACATTATATGTAACCCTTCTTGCATGATTTCAACTCCTACAATACATGGACCTCCTCTAATAATGCAACCACATTTTCTCTTATTATCCAATATTCTTTCTGCTGAATTAGAATGTCTTTCCAATCTGCATACAAATATATTATGTTAGTTTTCTCCACTGTAATGTTACCTAATTTTTCTCTTTCTTTTTTTCTTCTTTTACAGTGTCTATATATGTACAATATTTTGTTACACCACATCCCTTTCTTCATTTCTTAAAGACTGAAGTTTCTCCTTCTCTAAGTCACTTAGTCTCTCAAACTTAATTACCATTTCTAAAGGTGGGTGATTTGACTGTGCAAGAATAGTTGTTTTGCATCTGGTTTTAATTCCTAGAACCACATACGCGTGCGTATACACACACTACAAACACACATATACCATCTTCACACATTATGTACACATGCTCTCTATACCTATCAGTTTTATTTTTATTTTCTTTATTCTATTAGTCATTATACATTTGAAGACTTATCTATTTTAATAATACTTGAGATAAATGAAAACATAAAGAAGAATTATTTGATCACTCTTAAAAATGTATCAGAATCAAGAAATCAACTAATGTCTTATTTTCAAAGTCATTCACTCTCATTCTCACTCTCACATGACTCTTATCAATTTATGTATTGTTAATCCCATGTATTAAATGATAGCATCAACATGAAATACATGGAATACAGGAATAAGATTCTATGTATGAGAGATTACCTTATTTTGAAACTCACTGTGCTGAACCAGTTCACTTCCGTTTCCATAAAAAATAATTCATTGACAATAGTTTATCAATCTTTATTTTTCCAAGATGACAAAATATTGAGAACATAATTTGCACTCAATAAAAAATTTTGACTGAGAATGTGTAATCCAAGTCATGATTATAAAGAATAATACAAATCAATTTGATGTATCTAATTAGAACTTTTGAAAAACCACATAGTTGGTAGCAGCTATTAGAAAATTTTAAGTAAAAAAACTTTGAAAGTTTCTAGCACAAAGGTAATACTGAAAAAAATTTTCTTCCTGAGTAAATAATCCAACTTTATTAGTGAACAAAGTACTGTACTGAACTTACTAAAAGGAAAAGATAGGAATTTGTGTGTGCGTGTGTGAAGCTTTGAAAATACAGATGTAAAAATGAAATAAAATAATCCCTGTTAGTGAGATAGATATTTGTCTTTTTAGTTTAGCCACTAAATTAGTGTTCAGAATATGCTGAACATAATTTTATATCTTTGGTCTAAAATAGCAGTTGAAACACCTAGGCTTATTTAGGAGACTCTTAGCAAATAGTTAATTATTTTCAAAGATTATAGTAATTCAGTGGGCCCATGTTAAGTTCTAATTCAATGACTCTATTATTCTACATGATAAAATATGAAGTATCATGAGATAGGGAGTAGGAAACTTATGGCTATTCCAGTTGATCTGTGCTGGTTCTAAGTAAGCATTTCTCAGTGAATGGCCCTTATGGGCCCCCTGATAGTCCTCTTGTACCATAAGTGAAACATGTGTGAGTAGTGGGGGCCACAGCATAAAATTAGAATTCAAGATCTTGGGAATCAAACAAAATCTGAAAGATTAAGAATCACTGACCTAAGTGTCACTTTAAAATGAGAAAGATAGAAAGATGTGACATGGTCAGAAGACATTCCACAAACCAAGGAATGTCAGTAGATACCAAAGAGTGAAAGTGGAAAGAATCAAAACCTTCACTAACTCCTTATAGAAGCAGTTATGGTCCTGGCCAACACCTTGGTTTTGATCAAATGATTTTAATTTAGGATTTCCCTTCTTTAAAGTCATAACTTTTTAAAAACTTTTTAAGTCACTAAAATTGTGATATGTACTGAAACAGTAATAGGAAACTAACATAAGTGACTTCTAATTTTATTTTGGATTTTGGGTCACACCTGCTGACACTCAGCGGTTGTTACTCCTGGTTATGCACTCAGAACTCACTCTTGGCTTGGGGGACCATATGGGATGCCCAGGGATTGAACCACAGTCTGTCCTGGGTCGTCCGCTTGCAAGGCAAAATGTTCTACTACTGCACCATCTCTCAGGCCCCCAGCTTAAAAGTAAGCTTCATAGTATTAAGAACAAAAATTTAAATGTTAGAAATAATAGATCTACAATATACTTTATTATTTAAATTGCATATTCTTATCTTAAATTTTGGAGCATAATGTCTATCTTTTGTTTAGTAATCTATGTATGATTTTACAGTTAAAATTAAAATATTAGTGATTTTTTAAAAACCTGAAAATTTTATCTATCACATTGAATCAGTGGTTTAAACAGTCAAGTGTTTGTGGAAATAATCCTTGAAGATAAGTCAACACTGCTATAGTGTATATTGCTATGCAAATACATGTCCTGGGGAAAAATGCAAATAATGGCTTTTTACAAAATATAATAAGAATAAGAATTTTTAATCAGGGAAATAGAGAAGGTTTGATTACAAACCACAGATGCCAGATGGTTTTTTTTATAAAAGAAATGTTTTTAGGGACTGCTGATAAATATTTTACTTTGAATGAGTACTCTAAATGGAGGAAACATAAAGGCAAGGAAAAGTCGTGATTTACAAACTTTTTGCTATTCTGTAAGCTAAGAAGTGACTTTACTGCATAGATTGGGTATTATAATGTTACTAGACAGTTAATATATTTAAATGTTGACTCAATGGCCTCTAGAATTCGCTGAAAGTAAAATTTCAAGTAAAAGATATTTGGGAATTCTCTGTATTTGCCAGACACACTCTTGGCTGTATAAGTTTACATAAAAGTTTGCTTCCAGGATGAAATGATTATACATTTCCTACACTTAATGTGTTAAGAAAATATAACCATGGTGAGAGACATCTCTGCCACCCATTCTCTAACTGGACAGCCAAATGGGTTGGATCATTGTGACCACTGAGAGAAAAACACTAGAGCAGAAATTCCTCTTCACTGACCCTTTGGAGTAGTGTTTTAAGAGTTGCTGGAATTACTGAAAGAAGGTTCACCCTGGTGAGTATTTTGTACTTTCAAAAGAGCAAGAGCAGCTTGGGAAGATGGAAGCCACTGGTTTCCCATGGCTTATGTTCACTCCAAAGTGTAAGGAAACGAAGGGGATACTTGGCTGAAGATAAGAGTGACAGGTGATAACTAAAAAATCAAAAAGCCAATGAAGAAGTTCTCACAGGCCTAGAAATAAATAATACTCAAATCCTAAATGTGTGTGTGTGTGTGTGTGTGTGTGTGTGTGTGTTTGAAGAAAGTTAAGAAGAAAACGAGTAGTAATTTTCTAGTAGAATACTGGGACAACTCGAGATGCATTTTCCTCTTTCTGAGGTCAACTCCTCTTCCCACATCCAAGGGGAAAGCAGATATCCATCTTTCTTAACTAGTACAGGGTGGAACAGGGCTTCTAGTTCCCATCTAAGGCATATGCAGCACATCCTGAACCTGTGACTTGGTTTTTGATACTAAACAGGGGGAAATTCTTTGTAACTCTTGTTTCACATTTTTCTCTTCTTTTTAGTGCATAATTTTATTGTGGCATTTTTGTTTTGATAATTCTAGAAAACACATACAGAATGTGAAGGTATTTCTGTGTACATGCATCAATATTAAATTTTGCTTAAATATATGTAGTTCGTTTTTTTAATTATTTCTTTTTGTTTGTTTGTTTTGGTCACAACTGGCAGCACTCAGGGATTACTCCTGGCTATGTGCTCAGAAATCACTCCTGGCAGGTTCGGGGGACCATATGGGATTCTAGTATTTGAACCACTATCCTTCTGCATGAAAGGCAAACACTTTACCTTCATGCCATCTCTCAGGCCCCATGTAGTCCATTTTTAAATCTCAAGGTATTCACTGTTTAGGCAGATGTCTGAATATTTCTTACAATTTACTAAGACTACAACTAGTATACTAGTGTACTAAATGCTTACATGTATAAAGTGATTGCAAAATCATATACAAATGTTGAGAAATATTAAGTTTAATCATCCTTAAAATGTTAATATTTGAGGCTGGAGAGATAGCATGGAGGTAATGCATTTGCTTTGCATCCAGAGGGTCGATGGTTTGAATCCTGGCATCCCATGTGGTCCACTGAGTCTGCCAGGAGCGATTTCTGAGCATAGAGCCAGGAGTAACCCCTGAGCACTGCCAGGTGTAACCCAAAAACCAAAAAAAAAATGTTAATGTTCAAAAGTTATCAGTACATTCTATTTGACTATACTTCATAAAAATATATGCCTGAACAATTTTTCTGTTATTTATGAGAAAGAAGAAAATAACATGCTTTCAAAGGTAAGCTTTTCTACATGCATGTTGTGGTAAGTAGACTTTTAGAATTTTCTGAGTCAACCCTGCAATTTTCAAACTCAAACTTTTATTTACAGAGTAGTCAAGTATTTCTTCAACTAGTCCAGTGTCTCATCTTCTGGCATCATATACTCTAGAGTGCTGTTTGCTCTAAGATACAAATACTATCTGTACCAACCTGTTTGTCTTTACAAACTTTGGGACAATGGTTTTGACCTGTACCCTCCTTACTAAGAAGATGCAAGAAAAGTTATCAATTTTGCTTGAACTGTTCCTTGTTGATATGGTGAATTGGAAGTTATCAAGCTTCTTTTTTTATTTAACCAACTTTATTACATACATGATTGTATTTGGGTTTCAGTCATGTAAAGAACATCACCCATCACCAGTGCAACATTCCCATCACCAATGTCCCAAAACTCCCTCCTCCCCACCCAACCCTTTCCTGTACTCTAGACAGGCTTTCTATTTCCCTCGTACATTCTCATTATTAGGATAGTTCAAAATGTAGTTATTTCTCTAACCACTAAACTCACCCCTGTTTGCAGTGAGCTTCATGAGGTGATCTGTAACTTCCAGTTCTTTTCCCTTTTGTGTTTGAAAATTATTATTGCAAGAATGTCTTTCATTTTTCTTAAAACCCATAGATGAGTGAGACCATTCTGTGTCTTTCTCTCTCTCTCTTACTTATTTCACTCAGCATAATAGATTCCATGTACATCCATGTATAGGAAAATTTCATGACTTCATCTCTCCTGACAGCTTCATAATATTCCATTGTGTATATGTACCACAGTTTCTATAGCCATTCATCTGTTGAAGGGTATCTTGGCTGTTTCCAGAGTCTTGCTATGGTAAATAGTGCTGCAATGAATACAGGTGTAAGGAAGGGATTTTTGTATTGTATTTTTGTGTTCCTAGGGTATATTCCTAGGAGTGGTATAGCTGGGTCGTATGGGAGCTCGATTTCCAGTTTTTGGAGGAATCTCCATATTGCTTTCCATAAAGGTTGAACTAGACGGCATTCCCACCAGCAGTGGATAAGAGTTCCTTTCTCTCCACATCCCCGCCAGCACTGATTGTTCTCATTCTTTGTGATGTGTGCCAATCTCTGGGGTGTGAGGTGGTACCTCATAGTTGTTTTGATTTGCATCTCCCTGATGATTAGTGATGTGGAGCACTTTTTCATGTGTCTTTGGCCATATGTATTTCTTCTTTGTCAAAGTGTCTGTCTATTTCTTCTCCCAATTTTTGATGGGATTAGATGTTTTTTTCTTGTAACTTTCTGTCAGTGCCTTGTATATTTTGGAGATTAGCCCCTTGTCTGATGGGTATTGAGTGAATAGTTTCTCCCACTCAGTGGGGGGGTTCTTGTATCCTGGGCGCTATTTCTTTTGAGGTCCAGAAGCTTCTCAGTTTAATATATTCCCACCTGTTGATTTCTGCTTTCACTTGCTTGGAGAGTGCAGTTTCCTCCTTGAAGATACCTTTAGTCTCAATGTCCTGGAGTGTTTTACCTATGTGTTGTTCTATATATCTTATGGTTTCGGGTCATCCATTTGGATTTAACCTTCGTACATGATGTTAGCTGGGGGTCTAAGTTCAATTTTTTGCAAGTGGCTAGCCAGTTGTGCCAACATCACTTGTTGAAGAGGTTTTCTTTGTTCCATTTAGGATTTCTTGCTCCTGTTATCAAGCTTCTTATGAAGATCAAGCTTCTTATGAAGATCTAGAAATAGAAATGCCATATGCAGCAGAAACAGATAACTTATAAAGAAGGCATCATGCATAATGGCCTGAGGTTTCAGTATTGTGTAGGCCAAGATAGGCACTAGTGTACATGGCACAGTGTGAGTGTTCCTAAAGGTAAGTTCTTCTTCCTCACCCTAGGTGACAGGTTGAAATGATTATAGATTTAATTTGCCATGACAACAAAACACAAATGATTGAAAATGCATGCAGAACTCTCATGACTCAAATTTATTCCGAACTAAAGGAACAGGGAAGATATCCTAACACAGGCAAGAAGGGAATTGTCTGGAAATACATAATTTTTATCATATAAATTTTAAAAAGGCTCACATTGACCTCAGTAGTCCCATTGACTTTCCACCAATTAGGACACTTGAAGAGAAAATGAATGGAGGGATATTTAAAAACAGTTGTTCTCTCTATCCCCCTCCTAACCCCACTCCCAATCTTTCATTAAACTTTCAAAGGTGATGACACAACTGCCCCTAGGGATGGGACAATGGGCCAGGTTAGGACACTGTCCAAATGTGAACATTTTTTGATAAAAATCATAATATTGCTCTAATTAGGAACATATTGTAATGTTCTCCAGTTATTCATGTTTAATTTTAGCCAAAACGACAGATGTGGAGGCAATCTGGCTGTCGATCGTCAGGGGAGCTTCTACTGAAACTGAATGGCTAAGCAGGTGCCCGCGTACACCCCAAAGAAGTACCACCGAAAAGACCCTTATTATGAAAATTTATTTAGTTAACCAGCAAAATCTAAACTGGGTTTTGTCTTTACTTAGGACAGAAAACCCAGTGTAAAGGAGTGTGACTCTCCCAAGTACAGAACAGAGTTACAGGTATATAATATAATAACGATCCGACTTCATTTTCTTTGTAATCAAATGTCTGTTTGTTCTCTGACTAGCGTTGGATGAAAGAATTACTTGTTGCCAAATCTATGAGCACTGTGTCCAGTTTCCTTGTCTCCCCCCCCCCCCCATCTTGTCTGTGGCTCTTGTTACTTGGCTATTTTCCAAGCGAATCAACTCTAAGATGATCCTTTTATTTGGTGCATCTGAAAAAGAGTAACTCTCATTACATCAAGTATTCCTACTGTATTTTTTGAAACTAGATTTTCAACCTAATGCTTTACAATTTAATTTTAAAGAGTGTTTGCAGGTAAGCGTTATGATGTTTTTTATTATTAGAGTACTCTAATGTATAATAAAAATCTATATTGAGAACATATATTATTTTAACATCAGTAAATATCTATAGATAATCATTTTATTCATTTGAATGTAGAACTCTCGGGGAAAATCTAAAGCTCAAATATTAAAAAGAATTAGAGTAGCATTTTGTAAATTATAACTTCTTGAGTTTTTTAAGTAAAATTGTAATCAGCTATTTTGTATTAAACAATATATAGCATATCTGTTACCCTTAAAAACAAAATGCAGATGATTATTTTTGTACTATCAAAAAGTGAATACAAGTTGATATCAAAATACTTTGGAATATAGATCTTGCTACTAAGATATTGGTAATTACTTGAAATGATATCCAATTTTAATGAATTCACATCATCTAATATTTGTGTTAGCCATGTCCCCTACAGTCCTAATACTAGTAACTCTAATAAAAATATTTTAAATATGGGCAGAAAACTAAAACATCACCCATCAGTAATTTCCAAGTAATTATATTTCCCAAATGAAATATAATTCTTATATTTCTTATATTTTATTTCTCTAGAATGAAATATCAAATACAAAATGAAGTATCCAATAAAAAATATCTTCTTTCATTTTCTAGGAATTCTAGTTACTTGGGATGTACAGCTAACTGAGTGGATATTTTTAATCACAATTTTACTGACATACATATATTAAATTATCTTGAAAAAAAATGATCATTTCCATGCTTCTTAATGTGTAGTCATGTGATCACTTTAGAACAGCTTTCAGTTTGCCCAAGAGTGCTGCTCTGGTTTTTCCCATAATTGGATCTCATCCAGTTAATGTATGACCCCTTTTAGCCCTTGTAATATCTGTTCCATAATGAGCAGGGGAGAGAAAAAAAAAAACTGTTGAAACTCTATCACCTAGTAACTATACCAAGAAGATGAGGTAGTTCGATTTAATATGTAGCATTATTAACCAGTGATGTGGAACATTTGCTAGGAGCCTTCGCTCCTGCTGTGAAACGTCCCTTACTTCTTTCAACCACATGAGAAACTAAAGCTCAGAATTTTATTGTGTGGGGGAAGAGAAAGGGCCATAAATTATAGGTCAATATGTATTTTGTAGTCTTAGCCTCTTTTCTCTGTTAAGGTTAGACAGTTGAGACCATGCAAATATGGATTAATTTAAACTACTTGAAAATATGGTCATGCCTTTTATGAAACCAGCCATTTGTTTCTGGAGAGAAAACAATATATAGTAATGGGATACACATTATTTGGAGTACACCGCATTCTACAATTTCCAGGCAGAAAAAATTAGCTAAGCATCTTGTAAAATAATCGGGGGAGAAAAAGCTGTCTAGATATTTTAAATTTTGGCAGGCCAAAGGCAATTTTGACAGTGATTCTATTGATAGCTTTTTCTTTTTCTTTTTTTATTTTTTCAGGCTTTTAAATTCCCATCCTTACAGATTTGTCTTCAATCTGAAAATGACCGATGAATTTAGTTAAAGATTGATTGGACCTAATATTATATTATAATAAAAGACTTATTTTCTTGCTTTAAATTTTAATGCTCAAAAAAATGTACATGAAGGCACAGAAATAACTTGCAACGGTGATATTGGAAGAAGCACTGGGAAATTTTAGGCAACTCCAAAGTGGTCCCATACAAATTCAAAAGCAATACGCATGAGTTCCTAATCAAAGACAAGAACAAATTCTCGCCCATAACAGATTGAGCAGTATGATGAAAGATCACATGGAAAAATTGGAATAAAACAAAACTTAGGATGAACTAAGTAGAAACGTTTTCCACTAGTATTACAATAAGGGCATTCTTCAAATGTGGTTGTCTGAAAGAAAAATATGATTCTGAGCCAAAACATAGTCAAAATTTTGGTGAAACTGTAAGATATATTCAAACTAATTATTCATAATGATCAATTAAGTAATTTGTAACCCTTCATTTGGAGTTTAATCAGAAGTTGAATAGCTATTGCTTATGTTTAAAATAAAACTAATTTTTTGCATGACAAAATAAATAGGTTTAAATCAAAAGGCATGATTTTTGAAATTAAAATGGGAGTAAATATTTTGAAAAATATATAATACTTAAAAGGTGCTAATATCAGATATATGAAATACTTGAAATGCAACAAATATGAAAAAATAGTGAGAAGAGATGAATAGACATTTCACCAGATAAATGGATGACTAGTAGGCACATATAAAAATGTTCATTTTCATTTAATATTAGGGAAATGCAAAACAAAATAATAGTGAGACATCATTTCACACCATAGAGATTCACATATATCAACATGACTAGATATAATCACTGTTGCTGGAAATACATTAGAATAAGAATACTCACTCAGATGATGGGGGTGGGAGGGAAAATTTGGGGACATTGGTGGCAGGAAATGTGTACTGGTGAAGGTTGGTTTATATTCTATAACTGTAATCTCAATTATGAATGAACTATTTTGTGTCCATGGTGCTTACATAAAGTAATAATAAAGAAAATAGTCCTTGTTCATTTTTGGTGAATCAGTTCACAAAGATATATATATATCTATATCTATATCTATATATATATATGCATTTCTATATTCATTGCAGCCTTTAGTACTATACCAAGATTATGGAAACAAACCAAATACCCAACAACAGAAGAATGGATAAAGCAGTAGTATACATACAAATGGAGCAATATGTAGCTGTAAGGAAAGACGAAATAATAAAGATTCCAGCAAAATGGATAGAATTAGAAAGTATAATATTATTCTCCCCCAATGCTTATTGTGCCTATACAAAAAAAAATAGTGGAGGGAATGCCAAACCCTACCACTGCAACACCCCTTCTTTTTCTTGTTTTATTTTGATTTGTTAGTTTTTGACTTTATTTGCCTTCTTTCCTCCACTTTTCTCTTCCATTTTCACTCCTGTGATTACTATTTGGTGAATTTTTTTTTCTTTTCTCATTAGCTGGGTGCATTTTTTTCTTATTTTTTTTCTTTTTTTTGGTAGTTGCAGCCATTTATTTTCTCTCTTCCTTTTTTTCTCTTTATTTCTTTTTTTTTCTTTTATCTTCTTATCCTTTTTATCGCAAATGACAACAGACCAGACAATCTACAACAAGCTATAAAGTGGAGACCAGTTGCACTAGTATTCTGGGGGAAAGGGAGGGAGACTTGAGATGCCTGCTGGAAACGGGGGTGGAAGGAGGACAGCACTGGGGTGGGAGTGCCCCTCATTCGTTGTCACTGTGTACCATAAATAATGCTGTAAAAAATAAAAATAATAATAAAAAAATCACAGAAATGAAAAAAAAAGAAAGTATAATATTAAGTGAAATAAGTTAGGACAAAGACAAATATTGAAAGATCTCATATATCTTTGGAATATATAGTGACAAAACAAATGAATAAATAGACTGAACAACAACAATTTCTTGTCTTGGAATAAAAAACAATTTTTAGTAGTTTGTGGAGGGAAAGAGCAAGTAGATTAGTCTCAAGTTGACCTTGGGACAAGGGATTCATGGACATTTTGGTAATGGTGGGGTGGCATAATTTTGTAACATTGATACCAAAAATTTTTTTGTTTTGGTTTTTCATGCCACACCCGTTTGATGCTCAGGGGTTACTCCTGGCTAAGCATTCAGAAATTGCCCCTGGCTTGAGGGGACCATATGGGACGCTGGGGGATCAAACCGTGGTCACCATCTTTCCTTGGCTAGCGCTTGCAAGGCAGACACCATACCTCTAGCGCCACCTCGCCGGCCCCGATACCAAAATTTTTAACACACTGTAATTATCTAAAAAATGAAAATAAATAAAATATTAAAATAATAAAATGTGGGGCCAGAGTGATAGGGCAGTAGTTGCAAGTGACCCACCCAGGACAGAGATCAGTTCGATTCCCAGAGTCCATATGGTCTCCAAGCTAGGAGCAATTTCTGAACGCATAACCAGGAGTAACTCCTGAGCATCACCAGGTATGGCCTCAACATCCCCCAAAATAATAATAAGATGAAACTAACAAAAAGAACTCCTAACTCTGCAAGGTTTTTCTGCATAGCCCTAACTTCAAATTATTCTCATCTGAAGACAATTCTTTCTATCTCTGTAATGCTGGTATTTTCAAAGTTGTTTAAATTTTTATGAATAAGTAACTTAGCTTTGAAATGTATTAAATCTATAAATTATAACTCAACAGGTAGCATAGATAATTAGATATTTAGATCTTCACATATGATTCTTCCAAAGTAGAGTTTTAGTTCTTGTTTATATTTTTTCATTGGCTCATCACCTAGAGTTTCATGTCACAATGCACAAAATGAAACACAAAAAAGGCAGAAAAATACTCTATTTTCACTCTCTTATTGTAGAAAATCAATAAAATATAAGGAAAATGACAGCTGGAATTCAATATTGACAAGAAAGCATAGGGGCTGAAGATATAGCTCAGTGGGCTGAGCACCTGCTTTGTATGCAAGCACCCAGGCAGGATCCTGTAAACCATGTTCCCCTGAGCCCTGCTGAGGAAGTCAACAAGAACAGAGCTGGGAGTAGTCCCAGAACTGTACTGGGTGTGACTCAAAACAGAAGCATATTAATAAATAAATATTTCTTGGAGCTGTTCAACCAGTGTTAGATAGCCCAATAAGAAAAGACAATGATTAAAAGCTGTTTACATGTTCACAAGCTCACAGAACACTGGGCTGTAAGGTGGAGGCTTGAAGTTTTTCATTCTGGCTTCTATCTCTCTGAAGTAGCTGTAGCTTTGAATAAATTCGAGATCAGCCAAAAGAAAGTACTACATGCAAATAGAAATCCTGCTGTGTTTGATTGCTTGCACCTCCGGAGATCAGGCACCCTGGGTACATTCTCTTCTCAGGCATGTTTTGCAGGGAAGCAATGGTGTAATCAGGTAAATCAATTAGTAAGTTATTGTAGTGACAAAGTAAGGAGCAAGCGAGGATTATGAGGAAAGCAGAGTGAGGAGAAAAATCCATTGTAAAGAATTTCTGGGATTACTTCAAAAGAAATTTTGCTTTTCTTTGTTGGGCCTAAAGGTGAAAAAAAAAATCAGAATTGAATGCAAAGCCTGTGCTAGTGTTCTTTTCTGCACCAGAAAATCTGGAGAGCAATGAGTGGGGCTTTTGAATAAGGGGAGGGAGAGCAAGACCAAAGAACTTTTTTTTTTTTTACTTCCGGGGCATTTATGAAGCTCTATCAGGTGAGATGTGTGAATCTGGAATTAGACAAGATCAAGCATGTTCCGAGCTATGGCTGTATACAAATCTGGAACTTAGGAGAATTATATTGGCTAGAAAAAAATATATATATATTTTCTAGCCAATATAATTTCTAGCCAATATATATATATATATAATTTTGATGGAACTTGGAGTAATTGAATATTCAAAGACAATGTGGGAGAGTTTAGGAAGAAACAAACAGGAAAAATGAAGGCTGACATCTAGAAAGATAGATAGAGCAAGTTAACACACATTTTTCTGTGCTCACTTCAGCAGCACATAAACTAAAACTGGAACAATACAGAAAAAAATTAGCATGGTCCCTGCACAAGGCTAACCTACATTTTTTCTAAAGGGAATCAGAGAAATTTAACCAAGATTCAGTAAAAACTGAGCAACTTATCTTGACATTTCTAAAATAAAATTTATACAAATTGTGTAAAATTACTTTGAACATATCTGGAATTATAACTACAGTTGAATATTTTGGAGTCATATTGGGGAGTTAGGAAGTTAAGACTGGAATGAAATATAATTCCTAGGGTGGACTTTGTATAAAGAGACACTGATTCAACTGTAGGGAATAAGGCTTCTCATCAAGAGGTCCCACAGAACCATGCATACATACAAATCAAGGTCAGAAATGTGAAACAGAAGTGAAGAACAAGTTATAAACAGTGGTATAGTAAAGGACTTGCTTCTTCTAATAACCCAGGATGACTCATCCTATATCAAAGTAGGAGGCATTCAGAGTGAGAGTCCTCCTCTCTTGATAAAGACATAGTTTTTACCCAGAAAAATTAACAAGTACTAGGGTCTTCATAGTCTTCAGTTTTAGATTCAGGAACTGTAGAACTATCCCAATTTCTCTACAGAAATCAGACCAACATGTTGAACTCAAGGTTTGCCAGGGAGCATCATATCCCAAGTCTATGCTAGTCTGTTTTCTTAGCTTGAAATGCTTGTTCCTTGCACTTCTCATTATATTCTAGAAAGCAGTCAAGTTCATACTTTAAATGTAAATCAGCTCTTGCCCTTCTTACAAAACCCAATCAAGGTTTTCCTTGTGTTTTTATAATAAGGTAGTAAAATGCATGACTTTAAGAGCTCTTAATGTTAGGTCCCTGACCCACTTTCTCTCCTCATATAATTCTACTCTCCTTCAATTTAGTATAATACGTATATTCTTAGATGCTCTAAAATCTCAGCTTGGTGATTTTACTTACTCCAGAAATGCACTTTACTCTTAAGGAGGATCCTATTCTTCATTCAGGTTTCATAATAAATTTCTCTTTCTCAAAGGTGCTTATCTTTATTTTTGTTCTTACTTTGGGGAAGGCAAACCCAAATGTGCTTACAGCTTACACTCAGAGGGGTCTTTAATTTCTTATTAAAAAAAAATAGGGCTGGAGCAGTGGCATGGAGCAGTAAGGCATTTGCCTTGCTGGTGCTAGCCTAGGATGGACTGCTGTTCTATCCTCCCGTGTCCCATATGGTCCCCCAAGCCAGCGGTGATTTCTGAGCACATAACCAGGAGTAACCCATGAGTATTACTGGGATTTGGGGCCAAAAAAAAAAACCCCAAAATAGTTTCCATAATCTCTCAGTTAATTTTCTATTTTCTTTCTACATGACTTAATAACCCATATTTATTACTATTTGTTTAGCTGCCAAATGTCTGCCTATGTCTCCATAAAAGATCAGAGTCAACATTTTTGACTCATTATTGTATTCCAGATATTTAGCATATGACGCATTGACATTAGCAATACTTACTAAAGAAATGGATAACTGAATGAGTGAATAAATTAAGAAATGGGAAAAATGCTTATACATTTAGTTCTTAGCACATGACAACAATTCATCAGAAATCATGTTCAGGATATCAATCTTTTTCTTCCTTCCTTCCTTCCTTCCTTCCTTCCTTCCTTCCTTCCTTCTTTCCTTCCTTCCTCCTTTCTTCCTTCCTTCCTTCCTTCCTTCCTTCCTTCCTTCTTTCCTTCCTTCCTCCTTCCTTCCTTCCTTCCTTCCTTCCTTCCTTCCTTCTTCCTTCCTTCCTTCCTTCCTTCCTTCCTTCCTTCCTTCCTTCCTTCCTTCCTTCCTTCCTTCCTTCCTTCCTTCCTTCCTTCCTTCCTTCCTTCCTTCCTTCCTTCCTTCCTTCCTTCCTTCCTTCCTTCCTTCCTTCCTTCCTTCCTTCCTTCCTTTCTTTCTTTCTTTTTTTTTTGTTTTTGGGCCACACCTGGTGACGCTTAGGGGTTACTCATAGCTATTTGATCAGAAATTGCTCCTGGCTTGGGAGACCATATGGAACACCAGGGAATCAAACTGCAGTACATCCTAGGTTAGCACGTGCAAGGCAAACACCCTACCGTTTGCACCACTGCTCTGGCCCCTAAGGGAGCGTATTTTCTCCTTTTTTGGTTTTTGTTTGTTTTGTTTTGTTTTTTTTGGGGGTCATACTCAGAGGCGCTCAGGGGTTACTCCTGGCTCTGTGCTCAGAAGTCACTCCTGGCATGCTCAGTGGACCATATGAGATGCTGGAATTCGAACTAGGGTCTGTCTTGTGTTGGCTGCATGTAAGGCAAACACCTTACCACTGTGCTATCACTCTGGCCCAATTTTTCTTTCACAACATGAAACTACAAAATATTGAAATGTACATTACAGTCCAATGTAAAGGTTGTCGGAGGTCTAGCAACTATTCTTGAACTTTGATGTTTTGACACTTGATTCACACCTTCTTGGTATTATTCAAAATTTTAAATTGTGGCCATAAATAAAACCACATATTAAGTAATCCAAAAAAGTCTTTCTTTTTTAACATTTCATGTATAATAATAAAGAATAATTTTCTAATTTTAAATGAATGTGATTCTAATTTGACGATCTATTTAAGATTTTGTTTATTTTTTGGTTTGGGGACACACCTGGCAGTGCTCTGTGGCTACTTCCGGATCTGGCCTCAGAAAACACTCCTGGCAGTGCTCTAGGGACTGTATAAGATGTTGAGGATTGAACTTGGGTCAGTTATGTGCAAGGAAATCAACTTACCCACTATACTATCTCTCCAGTCCCTAATGTTTTTAATTATGTTCAGAATTTAAAAATAGGACCTGGAGCAGTGGCACAGATGATAGGGAGTTTTCCTTTCATGCTTTAACCTAGGAAAGGTCCCCTGGCATCCCATATGGTTCCCCAAGTCAAAGGTGATTTCTGAGCACATAGCCAGGAGTAACCCCTGAGCATCACCGGGTATGGCCCAAAAATAATAATAAAGAAAAATATTTAAAAATAAAATTACTCTCTATTCTGAAAAATAATTTGAAAATTATAACTTATAAGTTAATTATAAAGAATGAAAATTATATATACATATATATTTTATTTGGTGTCACAACCAGCAGTGATCAGGACTTATTACAGGCTCAGTACTCAGGGATTACTCCTGGCAGAGATCAGAGAACCATATGGGGTACTAGGAATTTAATCTCTTGGCCAACCGCATCTAAGTCAAGCACTCTAACTGCTGTACTATCTCTCTGGCCCCAGAATAAGCCATATATTTGGATAGTACATCCACATTACTTCCCCTTTTAAAGCTTATTTTTCACATACATTCTAAGTTAATGCTGAAAAGAAATGACTGACAAAATGAGCACACTATTTTGCTTTGGTATTGAAATTTGTTGAAAAGTCTGCTAAAATCTATGACAAGGAAGAAAAAAATCATATTAACTACTATTCATTTCAATAAAAATTTTCTTTAAAGTCACAATTCATTGTAATATATACTCATCCAATTGAAGTAGGACATTAAACAATACTTAGAATATAAATGAGTGTTATTATATCAAAATTCAAACACTTAATCTTGGTTGTACTTACTCTTCTTTGTTCCAGTGCATACTGATCTCATTTATCATGGGTTAATTAAGTAATACCAGCCCCCAATGGATATGGGGTCTGATATTATCTAAGTTATATCATGAGAAGCTTTAGTTACCATGTCTTATTAACTGTGAATGATTGCATAAAGTACATATTTTGCTGCTGGCTCTTGGTTCAAAATAATTACAAAAGTAAAAATCATGTGAATTGTTCAGTAACCAATTATGTTGCTTCTTCCAGTGCTTGTCAGTTTTCATTCTCTCTATTTTCTTGTCTGTTTGTACACAGGCAGGAAAGTTTGTGGCAGAGCTGTCACTTGGCTCTTAGTAATAAAGTCTATGAGACTTGACAAAATAACTAGTCAAATGAGAAAATTGGAGAAAACTTCAAATAGTATAGAACATAACTAGCATATATGAGTTTAGTCCTTGGCACCATACATTTCTCCCATACCCAACCCAGGACACTACTGAGTGTGTTCCATGTAGAAAAATAGGTTACCCAAAAGAGGAAATGGTGAGCAAACATGAAACTTCAGTAAAAACTTGAAAAGTGATTATGCTAACAGTGAAGTTTAAACTGACAGAAGCATATGGCAATAGTTGACTATAGGACAAAACTCTACATAGGTAGTTAGACGAATTGATAGAATTTATCTGCATAAATAAAAAGGTTGAGAAGTATAGCAAAAGGGAAAGATTTCTAAAAAAGGAGAAAGTACATAAAAGATACTCATATTAAGAGATCAATAGTTTAGCACAAGCTTTGCATGCAGGAGGCCATGGGTTCAATTTTGGTACCACCTGTGGTTCCTGAGCACTATGAGAATCTCCTTCCTCTCATTTCCCTTCACTACATTGGCAAGGAAAATTGTTGTTATTGTTTTAAAAAGTAAAGACTCCTTCCTCATAACTTTGAAGATGTAAGAACAAATGTTTGTAAGTGACTTCCTCAAAATAGAGGATAACAATTTGCAATAAACTGCATCCCAGATATTGAGCAATGGCGCATTTCAATAATTTTCTGTATGATCACTGATAAATTTCTGTTATTTTGAAATGATAAAATTTTGTTAATAAGATAGCCTGTATGAAAAAAAATTGCTTTTAAGTGGACCTAAACAGAAATCAATATGACAATTCACTGAAGTATATAAAATATGCTTAGTCTGTATCTTACATTGTCAGAAGTGTGTCTTATAAGAAAAGGTAAAAATTTCTCAACTAATCACTTAAATAGTTATATTGAAACAAAATATTTATATTTCTAAAGTCTCCAATATTTAACTAAAAATTTTTGGAAAGGTTTTTTCTCAGGTGTTGCTCTAGGACCTAAAGAGCTCCCTAATGAATCCTGGCCAAGTAGACAGTGGTTCAATGCTCGGCTCAGTAGTGCCAGAGATTAACCAGACCACCACAGTCATGCTCAGGCTGCAGCTGGCAATATGTGCCGAACCATATGATGCCAAGATTAAAACAGTAGTTGGCCACCTACGAAGCAAACTCCTTCATTTTTTTTTACTTTCTCTCAGCCACCTTTAATATTTAAAATTACAGTGTTTTAAATAAATGCTGTTAATACTTGTTTTAATTCCTTCAAATTTAAAACATAGATAGTTTTTGAAAATTAACACTTGAGAAATCATAGGGAAAAAATCATAGTTTTCCTCTTGCCTGCTAACATAACTTTGTGTACTTTCAATATACAAGTCCTTACTCTAAATTCACACTCATGAATATCAAATTGTCTACTCTAATATTATTACTTAATTTGAGTGATCAAGAATCAAGTATATAAGTCGTGTGTTTCCAAATTTTTACCAATTTTACATAATAAAAATTTGACAGTTTTTTATACTTTGAAGTTTATTAGTTTATTATTTATTTGAAGTTTTATTAGGAATAAAAGTAGTTACTAAAATAAACATTTCAACATAAGCAAAACTTATGTTTAACTAAGATCAACATATAAAAGGTCATAAAGCTTATAAAATATTCACTGTTCAACTTGAATTGGAAAATATATCATAGTATAATTTAACACTGAATAAAATAAATTTTAGGAAATATAATTTAAATCTAAAAAGTCATGAGTTTTCAAAAAATAAAGAACTCATTTACAGAAAGATGACATCCCTAGAAAGATGTTATGAATTTGTGGAAAATGTTATAAATTACTTTATCTTTTCAAATCATGAATAAATTAATTACATTAAGATATGTTCCCATTCGAGAAGCTATGAGATACATGAATGTATTTTATTGTGTAAAAGAAGTACAATATTATATTAGTGTTCATATGTATTTAAGCTGAACCACTAAAAATGTTAAACAGACCAGGAACATTTTATATGACTCAGGGACAAGAATGGAAATAGAATGCAAGTAAGATGATAATGAGGAGCTTGGACAGAATTAAAAAGACTGCAGGAAAGGCTGAAGCAGTGGGAAGAAGCTTTATCATATTTAGTCCAAAAGGTAATGTTTAACAGTGATAATAGTTAACAGTCCAGGGAATATTTTTTTCACATGTGGACTAAGAATGCTCCTGATCAAGAGGTGTAGTCTGGAGGATCTAAACACTTTAGGAAATATGGTCTAAAGTAGGAAGAAATAAAGCAGGAAACACCCTGATTACTGCCTTCTACCATCTCCAATCTCCTGATCAAAACCCACTTAAAGCAGCTAACTGATGATGTAATCCGTAGAGGTCAAATCTACCAGCTCTCAAGTAGAACAGAGAGTCCAATTTACCTTCAGTCAGTCTCCACAGAATCTCATCAGAATAACCAGCCTAATAACTAGTCCTTACGGGCATAACTGTGTTTTAAATTTTGCCAGAAACATGATTGAAACACATCTTACAATTTGAAAATAAGTAATCTAATTTAAACTCTGTCTAAATTCCAAAAAAATATTTTTATTTTTAAGAATAAAATATCTTCCTGATTTTCTACTTTACTATTGTTTTAAGCCTGATTCCCACGTTATTTTGATCAGTGGTAAATGGACAGATGTGTTTGAGAATCTCTCAGGCAGTACACTGAGAGTAGCCAAACACAAACAAAATCATTAGAAACTAGCATTGAATCACCTGAAGAATAAGTGTTCACTTCTGCCTGTCCAGCAAGAAAGCTGGCATGTCATTACGTGAGATGATTCAGAGCAACAGGAATCTGCCCTCACCAGTAGCTGAGGCAGCATGTCTATAGGTAAAGAAGCAGAAACACTAATGAGCTTTCTCAAATCAGCTCTTATCCTGCAGCACAGGGCAATGTTCTGATGTAATAGAGATTTTGAGACAGGCAGTTTTCTTCAAGTGATAACAGACACTTATCAAGTACTGTAATGTGTCTGGACAGCCATGTTCAATTGGATAGCTTTGGATAAACCTGCAGAACACCGAAGTCCAGGAAGCAGGAGGAAGCTAATTGCTTTGAAAGCTTGCTCTGCTGGTCAGAGAGATTCTGCCTTCTGAACAAAAAAGAAAAAGTTGGACCAATTTAATTTAAGATTAAATTCATTTCTATACCAGAGAAAACTAAAAAGATGAATACTAGTAGAAATGGTAATTATATTGATTATCTAATGACAAATAGCAGCTCCTAAGATGCTGTGTAATGACAAGGTCCATATTTAATTAATAACTCTAAAGAAGGAGTCATAAGTGCTACAGCAAACCACACATTTGCCAGTGGCTCCAGCCTCAGTCTTTAAGTGTCTTGGCAAATCATATAAAACTGTTGAGACAGAGCTGCAACTCAAAGATACATATATGAGAGTGTCTATGTAAATATATATGTGTGTGAATCTGGGGCTTTGGGCACATTATGACTTTAAAACATAAATATAAAAATATGTGTGCTAATATGCAGGTCCTGATCTTCATCTCCATAGAAAAGCAATGGGAGAATGTACTGATTCAAATAGCAAGTCCTTGCGGAATATAGTGAGAATGAGCTCTGAGCGGTAGAACAAGAAATAACTTTGAATAAGACTGTATTTATTGGTTTGATGCAATTACCAAGAAACTTAGTTATGATAATTAGAAAAAGCTATTTGGTTTGATTTAAGAGCACAGTACTTTATTGCAATTGAGATGTCAAAAACTTACTGATGAATGTACAGGACAAAAAAATGCTAGCTTGAGTGATAGTACAGTGGGTATAGTGCTTGCCTTGGAAGTAGCAGGTCCAGGTTTGATATCTGGCACCCGAAGGCCCCAACCAAGTCCACCAAGAGTGATCCCTGAGCAGAGCCAGAAGTACACACTGACAGATATGGCTCTGAAAAAAACAATAAAGACATAAAGGAATCCAATAGCTTAAGTGTCTCTGCTTTTTTTCATATAGGCAAAGTTTAAAAGATGCAAACAGAACATTACTATGAAGGATGAACAGTCATATTTAAACAATAACTTTATAGAGCAAAGATACTCATAGTAGACTGGAGGATTTCACAAAGAATGAGAGGTGTCAGTCACACCTCGTAGGGCATTGAAATAGTAGTTTTAGGTGGGGGAAGGACACCACCACACAAGTGGCAGGATGTGCTTATTCAATTACTCAACTGTCATACTGTATTTGACTAGATGATCTCTAGGATGAAAATGAAGGAAAACTCACACACACTAAATTAAATCTTTATTTTACTTACTAGGTAAAATTTCATTTAGTGAAAGAGGCCCAAGATAAGATTGGGCCAATTGAAAGAGAATTGCTGGCCCTAATTCCTGATTTTATCAATTCATAGAACATAATTCCTTGGATCACATATCCTCAAGAAAGTCTCTACAATAATATTCAACATATTCCCAAATTTTGACCAAAGGTCCCACAAGTGAGCTGGCTTTTACTACCAGATAATTATATACTGGAAAATGGCTGTTCAGATATTATGAATTTTAACTTTCTGAGGTTCCAGAATGCCTCCATAGATTCCCAGGCAGGGGGTGACACCTCTGAGGTCATGCATTGATGGGTTTTTTTGGTTTGTTTTAAGCTCATAGTGCAATAAACACATTAAGTCTCCAAACAAACTTATAGCCCATTCTCAAAAATCTTGAGTATACAGTTGAAATAGATATTTATGGTTATTGGCAGAAACTTTGCATTGTCTCTCTGATCAATAGAAGAGATTTATGTGAGGCAAGTCCATTGAGAAGCTATAAACTCCCACTGTTGACCAAAATAGGAAATCAAAAGCAAGTTTTAGTAGTTAGTAAAGTGACAGAGATTAGTGTTACCTTCAAAGACAAAATTTGCATAAGCGAGGGTCCCAGTCAAACTGTCATCAAATTCTACCATTCAGCTATTGTAAAAGTCATGAATTTTAGAAAATGGCAATGGGTTAGAACATAAAATGGTGATTGTTTTGGCAGCTCCTGCTCCAATTGGCCTTACGGGTGTTATGGCTGATGTGAAAGGGAGGAGCATCCAATTATTTAATAAAAACTGTTGAGTCTATCTAACTATCACCAAAATAAGAATCAGATAGACTAATAAAAAAATGAAAAGGACTAAAGGACTTATACATCAAACATATATATTGATGTGATTATACAGCAAGTAATCCAAGAACAGAAAATAGCCAATCGGAAAAAAAGGGTAGCAGGGCAATGGTCTTGAATATGGAGTAGTGGAGCCCCAGAGCCAGACTACAGATAGCAGGACAGGACAATTAAGACACATTGCAGCTCAGAGGAGTGGTGAGGGGACAGGACAAGATTACCTTGTAACTGTTACATGTCATAATTATGCTTTAAGTAGTAAGGAGAAAGAGAGTAAAAGAAAGACAGAGACAGAGACAGACAGAGAGACAGAGAGAGACAGAGAGAAACAGAGAGAGACAGAGAGGACTGAATATCAGAGAGGGACCTAGAACTATTCATATGGTACAATAAATTTAGAATCTTAAGCATCTGGAGTTTGGTATGTTGTTTTGTACAAAGAAATAAAGGCTCTGGAGTCAAGCGATAGTACAGTTGTAGAGCATTTGTCTTACACGTGACTGTCGTACGATTGATTCCAGGCATCTCAGATGGTCCCCTGAACTTGCCAGGAGTGATATCTGAGCTAAGAGCCAGGAATAACTCCTGTGTGCTGCTGAGTATGACTCTTTCCCCCATTTTTTTTTCATGGTAACACAAGTGCTAAAACAATAGTTGGTGGGGGGTGGGGAGACCCATATGCTAGGAAGGCAGAGAAACACACAGAGATTACAAGCTAACTATATTGTCTGCCCTTGTTTTATGTTAATATACACTAGGAAGAGGGGAGCATTTGTTTACTGGAAAAATTATGGTATATTCCATAAAGAACAAGAACCACAAGAGAGAAGCAACTATATGGTATATGGTAATTTGTTTCAAATATGGATGACTTTCTATACTTGAAATATATTCTACCCCAATCTCTCCTTTGTGAATTCAGTTTTACAAATGTGAAACTAGTTCTTAGTTCTTAGGTGATGAAGCTTTGCTCATTTTTTTTTTTGCCTTTATTTCCCCCCTCAGTGAGTTTCAATTTGAGTAAATACTGCTGCACTGCAGAATAGCTATTGTCAAGTGTCAATCTGCTGCAAAGTACACCTGCTGAAATTTTCATTTATATCATTCTCTGGAATTTGCACGTGGCTCATTTTCATAGTTTCTAGGGCTCTGCTTAGAGTCTTCATCTTTTCACTTGTTATGTTTATCTTTATTACACTTTAAATCTAGTTTATTAATTATTTTTGTGAAACAAGGGAGTTTTTAATGAAACTTATTTAGAAAGATGTGAGGGGACACAAAGAGAGAAGTGAGTTCATGAAAGAACAATGGAACTGGAGAGTAGAAATAGGCAAGCAAAGAAACAGAGAGACCAACAAATGAGATATATGAGGAAGGGAAAGCACGGGCTTGAAAAGCAAGCCTTAAATAGATTTTAATAAATGTGTTGATGCCTTTCCCTGCCAGGGGCTCTCCTCCTAGTTCCCCTCAAAGTTTGATGTTCATTCATTTCAATGGCTTGCTGGCATTCTGGCTATGTTGTTGAGAATGATAATTATGGTCTCCCTTTCAAGACTAGAATGTTGAACTGCATTCTGGAAGGCGCATTGCCTTGTTACCTGTGTGGCTTATTTGCCAGTTGTTTTCTGGGGCACATTTCACCATCGGACTAAAATTGCCTTATTTTTAACAGGTAACTATTCTGAAAACTCAGTCAAATACCTGGTGTGTAAGATGTATACAATGGCTTTCTACACTTTTGGTCACCGGAAGTCTATTTGCCAACACAGTTAGGACTCTAGAAAATGTGCTGAGTTCCTAGATCTACTGAGGTGCTTCAATATTTTGCAAAATTCAGACAGAATTTTGAAGACAATAACCTTCACTACAATTGTTCCATTTTAATCCATAAAGGATATAAAGCCAACACTTAATTTAAAAAGATAGAAATATGGGAAAATAAAAATATATAAATAAGGGTTTCGATTCTTTAATTACATCATAGGTAAAGAACTAAAAGAGGGGAAACATTTTATCTTGTTAACTCTGCTTAGTTAAAAGCCTTGAGTTATAGTAATGATTTTTACCTTAGTAATCAACATGGAAATATCTGATAGAGTTATATCTGGGTGCAATAATCATTATGACAAAGTCTTAAAAGAAAAATATATAAACATTTTTGCTATTATTTTTATAAAGAGAGTTCAAACCCAACAGTGCTCAGGGTTTACTCAGTGCTCAAGATGGAATGCAAAAGATAATATTGCATTTTGGGAATTAAGCTCAGATTAGCTACTTGAAAGGCAAAGTGTCTCAAACATATTTTTATGTATTTGTAAAACTTTAAAGTGGTCATCCTCTTAATGCTGCTTTAGACATTGGAGGCTGGAGAGATAGTACAGCTGACTAGGCACTTGCCTTAAACATAGCTGACCCGAGTTTGATCCTTAGAATTCCATTTGTTCTGAGCACCACAAGATGTGATTCCTGAGTACAGAGTCAGAAATAAGTAACACCTTAGCATAACTGGGGCTGGAAGGGTGGTGCAAGTGGTAGGATATTTGCCTTGCATGTGCTGACCTAGGACTAACTTCAGTTAGATCCCCCGAGTCCCCAATGATCCCCAAGTCAGGAGCAATGTCTGAGCGAATAGCCAGGAGTAACCCCTGAGTGTCACCGGGTGTGGCCCAAACCACCCAAAGAAATAATTAAAAAAAAAAAAAACCACATAAAGCTGTGGCATCAATTTAAAAGGGTTTAGTATTGATTTATGCTAAAAATTATGATTAAATTAGCATATATTTAATTTCAAAAAAATTCAAAACCCAATGTTCACTGCATTTATGTTCCTTTTATAAAACTTTATTTTTAATAATTGCTCAGTGCTTATAGATTGTGATTTTTACTGTTTATAAAATATAATTATTTGGTGGAGAGTTAGGCCTCACTTATCAGCACTCAAGGATTACTCCTGGCTCTACTCTCAGAAATAGCTTGCGGCAGGCTCAGGAGACTATATTGGATGCCAGGGATAAAACCTGGGTTCATCCTGGGTCAGCCACATGCAAGGCAAACATCCTACCATTGTGCTATCACTCTGGTCCTTGTTTATACATTTAAAGGAAATAAATTGCTGGTTTAAAATAACTTAAAAAAGAGGATGAGCAATAATTGTAACTTTAAAATGTTTAAATGATTATTTAAGCTGAATTATTAAACCAAATATTAATTTACACTCTATTACTTTCGAATTTAGTAACAAATTTTAAAGCTGAGTTAAGTGTTGATATAAAATTATATTCTTTAAAGAGTAATTTACTACTAGTTCACTGTAACAAACATTACTATTAGCTCACAGAACTGGTCACCAATAGTCTCTAAAATTGATCAGTACTACTTTCATTACACTTTCTCTGGTGTATTTTTTACTAAATGTGATGTTAAATGTGTATTTTTACATTTTAATAATTAACTCACTACTGGCTAGAAGGCAAAAGACTATGCTGTTTTTTTTTCTTCTTTATTTTAGTCTCTAATGTCATCCAGACTGAGTCTTCTGAACCAATGTTTTCACTCACGAATGAATTATAACAGTAATTCCCTGAATACTGCAAGGCAAATATGAATCCTTTCATACTAAACTGAACATAGTGACATAGGTAAGTACAAAGCAATGTCCTTTTTATTTTTCAGGTTCCACCAGAATTAAATACCTTCGCCCTTTGTAGTGGAAAAAAGCTTGATATCCCCTTCCTCTACCAGGAGAGCAAAGCATCATATCCATTTGCAGGCAAGAATGGGCCCCAGAGCAGGAAGTCACTGCTGACTACTTGTGCACCATAGCTCTCTCTATAGAGCTGCCAGGCTGCAGTTGAGTAAAGAAAACTGACTGTGAAGGGAAATTGGAGAATTCAAGGTGTGGAGAGATGCAGAATTCTCTCATTTTGCATGTTCTTTGCTGCACTATAAAGAGATGATTGGCCCTGCTTATCTACTTATAAAAAGAATAGCCCGTGCAAAGATGAAAAGCTCATTGGTTCATCATTTCTATGAAGCATATGGTTTGCAGGAGTCTGAGCCAACTAAACATTAGTGCTGTGAAAAACCACTGTTGTCCAAGGTTAGGAAGTGAAAACAGACGGGTGAGATAGCATAGATCTGTTGGTGTGGACATGCAACTTTGAAGTTTTTTTCTTCCTGTCTTCTTCCTGTCCTCAAATCTCCCTCAAAAACTTCTATGTTGGCCTGAAATTTGCCTGAATGCTAAGACTCCATCTTTCAGTTTGAAAAGTGAGATTTTTTATGATTAATTTTATCTTTGTTTGAATATTTATTAGAAATAGTCCCTATTAATATTTTAAAACATGAAAATGTAATATCTGTAAAAATCAAGAGTCAAGGTAAGAAGTTAGTTTCTGAACTCTGTACAAGTGCATAATTTTACCATATGGGATGTGGAATAGCATAGAAACAGCTAAAGTAGAGATGCTCTCCACTGACCTCTGTCTTCCATAATGTCTAGGTCAGGGGTCTCAAACTCAATTTACCTGGGGGCCGCAGGAGGCAAAGTCGGGGTGATCCTTGAGTGCAAAGTCAGTAGTAAGCCTTGAACATTGCGGGGTGTGACCCAAAGAACTAAAACAAAACAAAACAAAACAAAAAAAGATTCCTTTAGAGCAGGGCCACAAAATGTACGGAGGGCCGCAAACGGCCTGTGGGCCGCGAGTTTGAGACCCCTGGTCTAGGTTATTTTTTCACAATAAATATTCTTTCCATGAGTGAGATTCATAAAAGCTACTGAACAGTTTTATGGGTTAGATAAGCATGTGGAATGCAAGATAGTTGTGAAAAGACATCTATAAAAGTTGAGAAAAATCACAAATTGTAGAAAAGAATCATCAAAGACAATGTCTCCTTTCTGTGTTATCCTTAGCAATTAGAACAGCAATAAGAGTTGTTAATGAGTAATTTACCCATCCCTTACCTACATATAAAATGGTATTACAGAAGAGTAACAAGCTCTGGGCTCCTTAAAAGGAGGCAATGATTTGCTCTTGAATCTCCACTTTGCTTTTAGACATTGATTTGGGCTGCTTTCCTCAAGACACACAAAAACTTAGGCAAGCCGAAACCAATATTTGCTACTTTATTAATCATTAATCTTCTATTTTGAGTTTAAAAATCTCAAAATAAATACTAATCACTTTTTCCTGGAAAGTCTAAAATTTTATAAAGATCTGTAGTAGAATGGTCCATAATAATAGGAGAGATATCATAAATTAGGAAAATGATTCTTTGGGGGAACACAAAATCTCCGTAATAATTTGAGAGCATGGTTCTTTCTATAATCCTCTTTACCCTCGTTCATCATTCTATGTGACAAAATGGAATATAGAATTTCTGTCCATTTCCATTGGTAAATAGACCAATAATAAATTAGCCAATTGGTTAATATAATTAATTAATATATGCATAAATAGTAAGTAGTTAGTGTTAATATAAATTAATATATACATATAAATAATAAGTGGTAAGTAGACTTATGTTGATATAAATTAATGTAAAAATATTACACTATAAGAAATAAATTTGATAAAAAATCTTGTTTTAAATAAGTTAGGAATAGCTCCTAACTCATGCAGTGCAATAAAGGTTTAAAGTCTGTTTTTTTTTCTAAAACTTCTTCAAAGCATCTCACACAATATCTGAGTCAATATAAATTTGATGACTGAATAAATAAATTATAGCTTATAAACCCTATTGAATCAGCACTATAAGTAATCAACTCTAATAAATACTAAAATATAATGCAAAAAAAGTATCACATCTCTTTGAGGGTGTATTAGAAAAAAAATTCTTAGTGAGTCCAGATAATTTTAGCATTAGAGAGTAAACTTGCCTTATGCATGTGGACTGTAGTTTTATCCAGGGATCTGCATGTTGGGGTCACCAGTACTGGAATAGGGTGTGCAAGATCTGCTTCTAGCACTCAGCCTGCTGTAGGTATTGCATATCAAATGCACAACCCCTGGTGATAAACACAATTAAAGATGTATAAGCATTAGAGCCCACCCCCAAACATGAACATATCTGGTAGTACCACAGTGTCCCAGGCACTGCAACTAGATGTACACAACACAGGGAGCACATGTATGAAACTGCAACTAAAGTGTACAGAACCCTGAAAAGCACTGTGGCTTAATGTGTGAATACCACAACCAGGTATGTAACCTTTCTGAGCACCACAAATAAGTGTGAAAGTATCACAACCAAGCATGGTGCTACCTTGTCATTGCAATAATAAATGGGGAAGGAAGTGGGAAAGGGGAGAGAAATCTTTCTTGCTACGATGGAAACTAAGGAGTTGGAAAACTGACATTTAGCAACTCATTGAAAATACAGCCTTCGATTGAAGTTTAACTAGTTTTGCATGAAGTATAAATGTTCTGTATTACTATATCTATGAACTGTCCTAAAAGTATACCTAGGATAACCCGAATTATTTTGCCCATTACAACTGCTTTTCTCTCATTAGGATATTGTATTAGTGGCTTTTCTTGGCCAGTGAATGGGAGCAAATGTTATTTACTCTTCATACACATGCACTCAGCCACAAAAGGTATTAAAATCTTAAGATGTTTCTTAAGTGCTTTCTCCTCATGTGTCCCATACCATGTCCCAAGCAAAGCTTTTCTTGCATCCTATTTCCCAACAGAAGAATCAAGAAGCACTGAATTGAATCTACAGGCAGAAGCCAAGACCAATAAATAGCCTTTCTGAGATGTCAGTGTCTAATATGAATAATAATAGTTACTGGTTTAATTCACTGAGATTGGAGTATGTTTATTATATGGTGAGAGTGTGTAAAATCTAACTACCTACTTCCTCATAGTTTAAAAGGTTAGCTAGAAAGCCCAGACATTCTTGAAAGTTTTAATTTTGCATTTGTTTACATGTTCTCATGCATATTCATTTAGGTATACATTGTATTTTAATCAACACAAAATGTTTTCTCTTCAGGATGGTTCCAAAATACACGTAAATGTTGTAAATCATAACACTTGGGAGATTCTCAACTTTAAAACTATTACAGGGGCCGGAGCTGTGGCGCAAGGAATAAGGTGTCTGCCTTGTCAGCACTAGCCAAGAACGGACTGGCACTATCTTAGTGTGGACCACGGTTCGATCCCGCGGCTTCCCATATGGTTCCCCAAGCCAGGAGCAATTTCTGAGCTTATATTTAGGAGTAACCCCTGAGCGTCACTGGGGTTAAACAAACAAAACCAAAAAAAGTCCTTCCTATTACTAAGTTGGATTTTTTTCACCTCTGAAGTAGACTAACTATACTTATATAACTTTTAAAATAGTAAATTGAAATATAAAATTTAACTATTTTAGTCTGTAGAATTAAAGAAATACTGACCCAAGACTAGGTATACACAAATGGTTTTAATTTATAGACAATCAAGAATGTAGCCATGCACTAACACCTATTCACATTTATAAATATAAATTTAAAGTAAATCATTTGGGGACAGGACTGGTAGTATAGCAAGTCAGGTACTTGCCTTGCACATAGCAAACCTGGGCTTGATCCCAGGCACCCCATAAGATCCCACCAGGCATGGTCTTGGAAACAAAGCCAGGAGTAAACCCTGAGCCCAAGGTGTGGCCTTCATTAAATTTAAAAATTAATAATAAAATAAAGGAATCATTTGAATTATTTTTGCATATTTTAATTTTAGAACTTGCTATTGTATTATCTCTATAGAAAAGTGGGTTGTCAACAGTGTCAGGTTAAAACACTGAAAGTGTATTGGGGATTCCCTGAGCTTTGGTTTGTATTGAATCCTGATTCTGCTTTATCGTTGTTGTGTTTTGTTCTTGTTACATTCTTTATTTTTCTTTCAGCCTATTTCTCAATAAAAACACAATTAAAAATATCCCTCTTACATTTGAAAGAGTTTTTCAAAATTAATCCATGTTAGCCCCCCAATTTTTATTTTCTCTGTATTGATTTCAGAACCCCATACACAATTAATGTTTTTTATAACAAAATAAAAGCTAAACAATAAAGCACAACACCCTGTACTGTGTGTCTCCTACTCATTCCTGTGTGTCCTCCTATATTATCTCATTTCACCTTCGCAATAACATTATAAATATAAATAATGTAATGTTATTTTACAGATGAGGGGATTGAGAAACAAGGTTAAAACTTATGTTAGCCCCTAAGGTTCTGTCAAAGGACCAAGAATATGAAACTTTTGGTGACTTAAATTTCCACTATTCAAAAAATACATTTGTGTATCAGATTCATTTCTAATAATAATAACATAATAAAAGTAATAAAATAATAAAAATGAGAACCTGAATTTATGGAACACTGACTTAAGTTTTTTCCTATTATTTCTTGGGACACACCCGGAGGCACTCAGGGTTTATTCCTGGATCTGTGCTCAAAAGTTACTCCTGGCAGACTTGGGAGCTCATCTGGAATGCCAAAAATCGAATCTGCGTCTGCCACATGTAATGCAAATGCCCTATACTACACGGGTCCTTAATTTTTTAAGGCTCATATTATTTATTTCACGATGTGATAAAATAAATATGTAAATAAATTTATGACAGTTCATTGTCAAATGGTATTTTCCCTTGAAATGTATTATAGCAAGACTAGTGATTCTCAACCAAGGATCATATAACCCTTCATGTGCCCTCATGATATTTAAAGGGAGCCACAAGTGAAAATGGCAATGATATTAAATAGGACAAGTTATAAAATAAGGAGGTCACATGAAGGAATTAAAGGGAAAGGTTGGAAAAAATGAGTGAGCAACATTGTTATAGATTATAGAAGACAGAAGAGGAAATGTTAGCAAAACATCAAATATAAATACATCTTCAACTTTTTATATATAATAAATACAAGATATACTATTAACATGTGAATATAAACATATAATATACATATTTTTCTTTTCTTTTCTTTTTTTGTTTTTTGTTTTTTGTTTTTTTGGGTCACACCCAGCAACACTCAGGTTTACTCCTAGCTCTGTGCTCAGAAATTGTTCCTGGCAGGCTTGGGGGGAAACCATATGGGATGCCAGGATTTGAACCACCATAGGTCCTGGGTGGGCTGCATGCAAAGCAAATGCCCTACCACTATGATATCTCTCCAGCCCCAATATACATATTTTCTACTGACACAGTAAAATCTATATTTGTACTTTCAGATAAAGATGAAAAGGGCAAGTATTTAAGCTGAAGAAAACCTAAGAATGTAATCATGGTTGAAAACTGATACAAAAAAGAAGCAAGGTCTTTCTCCAGGAGGAGTCAGTTTGAGCCCTGAAAGATAAGGAGCCTGATTAAGGGAATAATAAAAGGGAAGATTTTGAGTTGGGATAGAGAATTTTTCAATGTATCTGAGGTATAAAAGAGAAAACAGGAAGGGGAGAATGAGGCAGGATGAGAGAGATCAGCAAGGATAAATTTCATGAGAAAAAATTGCCAATAAATATACTTTTAATTTTAACTTTATGATGTAGCAAAGCCTCTTTACTGACTATTGAGGGAATGGAATAGAGAGGGTCAGAATAGAATATAGAAAACCAGTTTGGTGGGCATTTCTTTAGAGCAGGGGAGAGATGACGATCATTTTGAATAAGGTGATGAATTGAAGATAAAGAAGAGAGGATTTGAAATAAATTCTAGGGTTAGAAAACTCAAAGGTTGCTGATGAATTAGATGTTTATAATAAGAAATAAGAGACGGGAGCCTAAGCTATAGCACAGCATAGGGGGTTTGCCTTGCGCGCAGCTTACCCAGGACAGACCTGGGTTTCATCCCAGACGTCCCATATAATCCCCCAAACCAGGAGAGATTTCTGAGTGCATAGGCAGGAGTAACCCCTGAGCGGCACCGGGTGTGGCCCAAAAAAACAAAACAAACAAACAAAAAAAGGTGTCAAAGATTGTGGACCGCAGGAGACAAAGTCGGGGTGATCCTTCAGTGCAAAGTCAGTAGTAAGCCTTGAACATTGGAGGGTGTGACCTAAACAACTAAAACAAAACAAAACAAAAAAAGATTCCTCTAGGACAGGGCCACAAAAATGTACGGAGGGCCGCGAGTTTGAGACCCCTGACTGAAGTCCTTTACTGGGATGCGGAAGTCTCGGGAGGAAATACTTTCAAGAGAGTAAAATAAGGGTTATCTTTTCGGTTGCAAATGCACCCACCTAATTGATATATTTAATATAGAATATCTCTCAAAATCCAGATTTTGTCTTTTATAATGAATAACTTATGGCAATATTTATTGAGAACGGCATAGGCTTGAATCATCCTCTACATTAGTGAGATTATCATACGTCTATTTTCAGCACATGCCTTTGAGACCTGTAAGAAGAGAAGCCGGATATGAATGTGGGCCTTCAAGTTTGGCATGCAAGAAAGAGATATGCACTGGAAATAATCAGTTTGGAATAAAATGTGTGAGTATTATTTTAGGAAGGAGAATAAATGATGTCACTTTGGAAAATAATGAAGTCAGAAGAAAACTTGGTAGCAAAATAGCAATAAATTGTGTAGTTAAAAAAGATCAAAACAGAACAACTTTTTTCTATCCTAGCATTTATGTCTTACGGGAGAAAAATCCTAAACTAAACAATTCAGCCTTTAAATACACCTTGTTTTGTTTCAATAGATTTTGTTTTGGTTTTTTGTTTGTTTGTGTGTTTTTGAACCACACTCAGAGGTGCTCAGTGGTTACTCCTAGCTCTGCCCTGGAGCGATTTCTGAGCATAGAGCCAGGAAAAAAAAAGAAAGTTCTCCTGTAAGGTGTCTGCCTTGCAAGCGCTAGCCTAGGACCGACCGCTGTTGGATCCCCAGGCGGCCCACACATAGTCCCCCAAGCCAGGAGCGATTCTGAGCGTATAGCCAGTGATAAACCCTGGATGTCACCAGGTGTGGCCCCAAATCAAACAAACAAAAAATAAAAAGCAAAACAAAAATCTCTCCTGGCAGGCTCAAGGGACAATATGGGATACTGGAGATGGAACCAAGCAGGGTCTGTCCTGGGTCGGCCAGTAGCAAGGCAAACAGACTACTGCTGTGCTATTGGTACAGCCCCTTAATAAAGCATATACAGCAAATTGAAACTTGGGCTGTTTTAAAAACAGTCCTAATCTGATAAGCAGCCTGCCACTCTTGTTCTCCATGTGAGCATCCTATCCTAATTGCTCCTACTTCAAAATTATTTCATTTACTATCTACCAGGATCTCTGCTAGACGAAGTTAATTAGCACTCAACCCTGTGTGAATCTGCTTCTGCAAAAGTGAAAGTTAAAAAACTACACTTACTAGTCCTCTTAGCAAACTGATTAGCAATGCAAATGAGATATTCCCAGTAGGCTTCCAGAGTGACTGATGTCAATTGACTGATGTCTTTTGACTGTTTTCTATAGACAAATATTGGAGATGCCAGGGTCAGCCTTGTGCATGTTGAGAGACATGATGGCAATCAGAAGCTTTAGCATCCCGGTGTAGTCTCTTGATTTTCAGATGTTGAAGCGTTGTGTTTTTTTTTTTTTTGTTTTTTTTTTTTTGTTTTTTTTTTTTTCCGTTAGCATCAGTAACCAGATGCTGTTTCTTAAGTTTATGCAGGTGTGAAGATGGGAATATTTTTAGACAATTTTTAAGCTGCATATATATTTATTGTTTTGTGGACCACATTCACCTGCACTAAAGACCACTCCAGGTGAGGCTCATGGGACCTTAAAGTTAAGAGGATCAAAACCAGATTAGCTAAATGCAAGGCAAGAGCTTTACTTCTGATACTATCTCTTTGCCCTCAGGGATAGTAATGTAAACTGATTTTTATGTATCTCTGCATCACAATCAAATCCTGATGGCTCATTTTCCTTGCAGAGTTAGAGGTGTTTAGTCAATTAGTTTGGTAAGGCCATACAACAAAACCTTAGCTTGACCTTTTCTAGAGAATATTGGAAACACTGTGAGGCATTTAGGTTTCTTTCATTGAAAAAGGAGCCCTGGTTTAATTCAATTTTGAGGGGAAGCAGAGCATTACTTGTAATTAAATACTGTAAAACTGTTAAGAGAAGAGGTCATTAGATTTATCCACATTTTATTTATTGAGAGGTTGGTATTTTGAATGGCATAACATATTCATTATTTTAAATTTCATAGTTTTGTATAATATATAATTATGACAAATTTATGGGGGAAATATAGTAGCCAATGCCCAATTTCAAACTTTATAAAATAATTCCTAGGTAAAAATAAGTGTCTTGTCTGATTAACCATTCACAAGACTGTGCTTAATGTTCTCATCCGTTACATACAAATCGAAGTAATAATTTCTAAAAGCACATTATTAAGAAAAAGAAAAAGAAGATTCATTTATGTAACTAAACTTGTAATAAAATGGTCAGGATCATTCTATTAGAAGAAATAAGCTACCTTTTTAAAGACACAAATATATCCCTTTTTATGACTAGCATATGTGATATAATTGTGATTTATGACATTTCAAATGGACAACTGAAGAATGCAAAATGTACTCTGGCATACGGTGGTATCATATTTCAAGTAGTCTCAATTCATGTCCATTATCTTTTATTACTATCTTTCAGAAAATATTGAAATAACAAAATTTTGTGGCCTGCAAAACTTCTTTACCATTTTTTCATAGTTTGAAGTATAAAATATATTTGCAGCCTAAATAACAGGTTCAGCACATTGTCCAGCATATATATCAGGTGAACAATCATGAATATATAATAAAAAATGAGAAACTATTCTAAACATGACATGGGGAATTACCATGGACAAGGTTAGCCCCATATTTATTTTATTTATTTATTTATTTATTTATTTATTTATTTATTTATTTATTTATTTATTTTTAGGTCACACCTGGTAGCACTCAGGGGTTAATCCTGGCTCTATGCTCAAAAGTCGCTCCTGGCAGGCTCAGGGGACCATATGGAATGCCGTGATTTAAACAACCGTCTGTCTTGGGATGGCTATATGCAAGGCAAATGCCCTACCACTGTGCAGACCACAGCCCCATAGTTTAAACACCACACAAGCATTATAATGAAGCAAACCTAACAAGTGTTTTGAAACACAGCTGGATATTGAAAAAAGCTGGATTTGGTTCTAGTACATATCCTTTATTTAATGTATTACATTTATAAATTGTGAAATATCTCCAACTTTAAATTTTCTCTTTTATAAAATAAAGAAAAAGGTTAGTGATAAGGAATACACAATAGGCACTTCAATATAGGCATTTTCTTAAATCCAGAAATGTTAAGTATTATTTTGATTTTTCTTTTTCTTTTTCTTTGTATTTTTTATTTATTTAAACATCTTGATTACAAATATGATTGTGATTAGGTTTCAGTCATGTAAGAACACCACCCTTCACCAGTGCAACATTCCCACCATCAATGTCCCAAATCTCCCTCCATCACACCCCAACCCCACCTGTACTCTAGACAGGCTTTCCAGTTCCCTCATTCATTCACATGATTATGGTAGTTCTCAGTGTAGTTATTTCTATAACTGCACTCACCACTTTTTGTAGTAAGCTTCATGAAGTGAGCTGGAAGTTCCAGCCCTCCTCTCATTGTCTCTGAGGATTGTTGCAAAGATGACTTTTATTTTTTTTAAAACCCATAGATGAGTGAGACTATTCTGTGTCTCTCTCTTTCCCTCTGACTCATTTCACTCAGCATAATAGACTCCATGTACATCCATGTATAGGAAAATTTTATGACTTCATCTCTCCTGACGGCTGCATAATATTCCATTGTGTATATGTACCACAGTTTCTTTAGCCATTCGTCTGTTGAAGGGTATCTTGGTTGTTTCCAGAGCCTGGCTATTGTAAATAGTGCTGCAATAAACATAGGTGTGAGGAAGGGGTTTTTGCATTGTATTCTTGTGCTCCTAGGGTATATTCCTAGGAGTGGTATAGCTGGATCATATGGGAGCTCAATTTCTAGTTTTTGGAGGCATTACTTTCCCCAACTTTAAATTGTACTACAAAGCAGTAGTAATCAAAACAACATGGTATTGGAATAAAGACAGACCCTTAGATCAGTGGAATAGGCTTGAGTTCTCAGACAATGTTCCCCGGACATACAATCACCTAATTTTTGACAAGGGAGCAAGAAATCCTAAGTGGAGCAGGGAAAACCTCTTTAACAAGTGGTGCTGGCAGAACTGGTTAGCCACTTGCAAAAAATCGAACATAGACCCCCAGTTAACATCATGTACGAAGGTAAAATCCAAATGGATTAAAGACCTTAATATCAGGTCTCCACCCACCTACTTGCCCTCCCTCTTCTCTCCCTCCCTTTATCTTTCTCTCCCTCCCTGTCCCTCTTTCTCTCCTTTCTTTATTTCTCACCTCTTTCTTTCCTTTAATTTTCTATACTCTTAGAGTATTTTCAGGGAGGGACTACAGAGCATGAAAACTGGCTAAGCTTTGCAAAAGCCGGCTCCCTGTGTGTGACACCAGGCGGGGAAAATCTACGAAAGTACACCGGCCCAGTGGGGCCCAACTGTGAAAAACTGTGAGTGTGACCTGTCTATGTCTGTCTACTGTCCTCTTGCGTGAAACTCTTGCGAGTGGGGCAAAAAGAGGCTCCAGAAACCTCGCTCGCCCAGACGCCATTTTCAGGGAGGGACTACAGAGCATGAAAACCGGCTAAGCTTTGCAAAAGCTGGCTCCCTGTGTGTGACACCAGGCAGGGAAAATCCGCGAAAGTACACCGGCCCAGTGGGGCCCAACTGTGAAAAACTGTGAGTGTGACCTCTCTATGTCTGTCTACTGTCCTCCTGCGTGAAACTCTTGCGAGTGGGGCAAAAAGAGGCTCCAGCAGAGCACGGCCGCTCCGCTTCGCTACGCGGCAGTGCACTCTTTCTAAGGAAAGAACTCCATTGCAACAAGAAGGAAAAATCACACTAAGAACGGCGCTATATCACAGAAGAAAATATTTCTCTCCGGACTGTCTTCTCTGTTGCATGCTCGGGCCTAAGATTTGACCCAGTGTGAGGCTTCATCCACGGAGGACTCCCCTCCCTTAGAGGCAAGTCAGCCCATCCAGAAAGGAAGGAGCCAGAGGAGTGTGCTGCCTGCATCATATAGACAATGAATACCACCACAACATGTAGAAAAACCCACAATACAAGTGTGACAATGGGGAAACAACGCAGGCCAGCATCAGACATAGAGAATGAAGATGACAATTCTGAGGACCAGATAATGACCAACCAACTAATCAACCTCTCAGATAAGGACTTTAGACTAGCAATATGGAAGATGCTCAACGGACTCCAAGAAACCATGGATCGAGTTGAACAGAACACTAATAAGAACCAAGAAAATATGAAGGCAGAAATGACAAAACTCCAAACTGAAATAACATGTCAACTAACAGGACTGAAAAAGTCAGTAAACGAAGTGAATGACAAAATGGATAAGCTCTGGGACAGGGTATCAGAAGCTGAGAATAGACTTGGTGCTGTGGAAGATGAGATACATAACAATTCCATACAGCAGGAGAGATGGGACAAAAAACTTAAAGCAAATGAGCAGACAATGGAAAAATTAGTCAAAGAATGGGAACAGATAAAAGTAGAAGTCTATGATAAGATCAACAGAAACAACTTAAGAATCATTGGAGTCCCAGAGACCCAGGAAGAAAATTTCCAGGAAGAATCAACGGTCAAGAACATCATGAAAGAGAAACTTCCAGAGCTAAAGAATATATGTGATCAAATCCTGCATGCCTGAAGAGTACCAACCAAAAGAGACCCCAGAAAAACCACCCCAGACACATCCTAGTCACAATGACAAATCCCACAGATAGAGACAGAATTCTGAAAACAGCAAGATCAAAAGGGGAAATCACGTTCAAGCAAGCTTCTCTGAGATTTACAGTAGACCTGTCACTAGAAACACTCAATGCCAGAAAGCAGTGGTGGGATATTGTGACAAGACTGAATGAAATGAATGCTTCACCCAGAATACTATACCCAGCAAAACTCACTTTCCGGTTTGACGGAAGAATACATGGCTTCACAGACAAAAAACAGCTCAGAAACTTCACAGACACAAAACCAGTCTTAAGAGAAAAACTGAAAGACCTAATTTAAGACAAGACTACCCAAAAGACACACCAAATTTTGAAATAAAGATGGCGTTAAATCCCAGGACAATTCTTTCTCTCAACATCAATAGACTAAATGCACCAGTTAAGAGACACAGAGTGGCTAAATGGATCAAAAAACTCAATCCAACCTTCTGCTGCCTACAAGAAACGCACCTGAATAGTCAGAACAAACATAGACTCAAAATAAAAGGCTGGAGAAAAATTATCCAAGCAAACAACACCCATAAAAAAGCTGGAGTGGCCATACTAATATCAGATAATGCAAACTTTATACTCAGGAAGGTTGTAAGGGACAAAGATGGACATTTTATATTAATCAAGGGGTACGTAGAGCAGGAAGAATTCACTCTCCTAAACATATATGCACCAAATGAGGGGCCAGCAAAATATTTAATACAACTGTTGACAAATCTGAAAAATAATATCAACAACAACACAATAATTGTGGGGGACCTTAACACGGCTTTGTCAACACTGGATAGGTCAACCAGACTGAAACCCAACAAGAATATACTAGACCTGAGGAGAGAAATGGAAGAAAGAGGCCTAGTGGATATATATAGGACACTCCATCCCCAGAAACCTGGATACACATTCTTCTCCAATGTACATGGGACATTCTCCAGGATAGACTACATGCTGGCTCATAAAACATACCTCCATAAGATCAAGAGGATAGAAATTTTGCAGACTACCTTCGCTGACCACAAGGCTCTGAAATTATTTGTGAACTCCAAAGGGACTCAGAAGAAACACTTTAACACCTGGAAGTTAAACAGCCTCATGCTCAATAACCAGTGGGTTCGAGATGAAATCAAGGAGGAAATAAAAAAGTTCCTGGAAACAAATGACAGAAAGACACAAACTATCAGAACTTATGGGACACAGCAAAAGCAGTACTGAGAGGAAAATTTATAGCTTTGCAAGCACACATCAGGAAGGAAGAAGGAGCTTACCTGAGTAGCTTAATGACACAGCTAATAGAACTAGAAAATGCTCAACAAAAGGATCCAAGAATAGGAAGACAGAAGGAAATAACAAAGCTGAGAGCAGAAATCAATGAAGTGGAAACTCAAAAAACAATCCGAAAGATCAAAGAAAGCATAAGTTGGTTATTTGAAAAAATAAACAAGATTGATAGACCACTGACAAACCTAAGAAAGAAAGAGAGAGAGAAACTTGATAACTCGTATCAGGAATGAAAAAGGAGAGATCACTACTGATATGACAGAGATTCAAAGGGTAATCAGAAACTACTTTGAAAAACTCTACGCCACTAAAAATGAGAACCTGGAAGAAATGGATAAATTCTTGGACTCTTATAATCTTCCACGGTTGAAGGAAGAGGATGTAGCATATCTAAACACCCCCATCACCATTGATGAAATTAAAACAGTAATCAAATGTCTGCTGAAAAAAAAAAGCCCAGGTCCAGATGGATTCACTAATGAATTCTATCAAACTTTCCAAGAGGAACTACTGCCAATCTTGGCAAGACTCTTTCATGAAATTGAACAAACAGAAACACTTCCAAATAGCTTTTATGAAGCCAACATCACCTTGATACCTAAACCAGACAGAGATGCTTCCAAAAAAGAAAATTACAGACCAATATCACTGATGAATGCAGATGCAAAGATCCTCAACAAAATCCTGGCAAATAGGATTCAATGCCTCGTTAAAAAGATCATCCACTACGATCAAGTAGGTTTCATCCCAGGAATGCAAGGCTGGTTTAACATCCGTAAATCTATCAACATAATACACAACATCAATAACAAGAAAAATAAAAACCACATGATCATATCAATAGATGCAGAGAAAGCATTTGATAAGGTCCAACACCCATTCTTGATCAAAACTCTCAGCAAGATGGGAATGGAGGGAACCTTTCTCAATATAGTGAAGGCCATCTACCACAAGCCAGTGGCAAATATTATCCTCAATGTAGAAAAACTGAAAGCCTTCCCTCTAAATTCTGGCACAAGACAAGGCTGTCCTCTCTCACCACTCCTATTCAACATAGCACTGGAAGTACTTGCTATAGCGATTAGGCAAGAAAAGGATATCAAGGGAATCCAGATAGGAAAGGAAGAAGTCAAGCTCTCACTGTTTGCAGATGACATGATACTCTACTTAGAAAACCCTAAAGACTCTATCAAAAAGCTCCTAGAAACAATAGACTCATATAGCAAGGTGGCAGGCTACAAAATTAACACACAAAAATCAATGGCCTTTCTATAAACCAATAGTAATAAGGATGAAATGGACATTAAGAAAACAACCCCATTCACAATAGTGCCACACAAACTCAAATATCTTGGAATCAACTTGACTAAATATGTGAAGGACCTATACAAAGAAAACTATAAAACTCTGCTCCAAGAAATAAGAGAGGACACACGGAAATGGAAACGCATACCCTGCTCATGGATTGGCAGGATTAACATAATCAAAATGGCAATACTCCCCAAGGCATTATACAGATTTAATGCCATCCCTCTAAAGATACCCATGACATTCTTCAAAGAAGTGGATCAGACACTTTTGAAATTCATTTGGAACAATAAACACCCTCGAATAGCTAAAGCAATCATTGGGAAAAAGAATATGGGAGGAATTACTTTCCCCAACTTTAAACTGTACTACAAAGCAACAGTTATCAAAACAGCATGGTATTGGAATAAGGATAGGTCCTCAAATCAGTGGAATAGGCTTGAATACTCAGAAAATGTTCCCCAGACATACAACCACCTAATTTTTGATAAAGGAGCAGGAAATCCTAAATGGAGCAGGGAAAGCCTCTTCAACTAGTGGTGTTGGCACAATTGGATAGCCACTTGCAAAAAATTGAACTTAGACCCCCAGCTAACATCATGTACGAAGTAAAATCCAAATGGATTAAAGACCTCGATATCAGCCCCAAAACCATAAGATATATAGAACTGCACATAGGCAAAACACTCCAGGACATTACAGGCATCTTCAAAGAGGAAACTGCACTCTCCAAGCAAGTGAAAGCAGAGATTAACAGATGGGAATATATTAAGCTGAGAAGCTTCTGCACCTCAAAGGAAATAGTGCCCAGGACACAAGAGCCACCCACTGAGTGGGAGAAACTATTCACCCAATACCCATCAGATAAGGGGCTAATCTCCAAAATATACAAGGCACTGACAGAACTTTACAAGAAAAAAACATCTAACCCCATCAAAAAATGGGGAGAAGAAATGAACAGACACTTTGACAAAGAAGAAATACACATGGCCAAAAGACACATGAAAAAATGTTCCACATCACTAATCATCAGGGAGATGCAAATCAAAACAACGATGAGATACCACCTCACACCCCAGAGAATGGCACACATCACAAAGAATGAGAATAAACGGTGTTGGCGGGGATGTGGAGAGAAAGGAACTCTTATCCATTGCTGGTGGGAATGCCGTCTAGTTCAACCTTTATGGAAAGCGATATGGAGATTTCTCCAAAAACTGGAAATCGAGCTCCCATACGATCCAGCTATACCACTCCTAGGATTATACCCTAGGAACACAAAAATACAATACAAAAACCCCTTCCTTACACCTTTATTCATTGCAGCACAATTTACCATAGCAAGACTCTGGAAACAACCAAGATGCCCTTCAACAGACGAATGGCTAAAGAAACTGTGGTACATATACACAATGGAATATTATGCAGCTGTCAGGAGAGATGAAGTCATGAAATTTTCCTATACATGGATGTACACGGAATCTATTATGCTGAGTGAAATAAGTCAGAGAGAGAGAGAAAAACGCAGAATGGTCTCACTCATCTATGGGTTTTAAGAAAATTGAAAGACACCCTTGTAATAATAATTTTCAGACACAAAAGAGAAAAGAGCTGGAAGTTCCATCTCACCTCAGGAAGCTCACCACAAAGAGTGATGAGTTTAGTTAGGGAAATAACTACATTTTGAACTGTCCTAATAATGAGAATGTATGAGGAAAATGGAGAGCCTGTCTAGAGTACAGGTGGGGGTCGGGTGGGGCGAAGGGAGGCTTGGGACATTGGTGATGGGAATGTTGCACTGGTGATGGGTGGTGTTCTTTACATGACTGAAACCCAAACACAATCATGTATGTAATTAAGGTGTTTAAATAAATTTAAAAAATATCAGACCTGATACCATAAGGTGTATAGAACAACACGTCGGTAAAACACTCCATGACATTGAGACTAAAGGCATCTTCAAGGAGGAAACACACTTTCCAAACAAGTGGAAGCAGAGATCAACAGATGGGAATATATTAAGCTGAGAAGCTTCTGCACCTCAAAAGAAATAGTGACCAGGATACAAGAGCCACCCACCATGTGGGAGAAACTATTCACTCAATACCCATCAGATAAAGGACTAATATCTAAATTATACAGGGCACTGACAGAACTTTACAAGAAAAAAAATCAAAAAATATGAGAAGAAATGAACAGACACTTTGATAAAAAAGAAATACAAATGGCCAAAAGGCACATGAAAAAATGCTCGTCATCACTGATCATCAGGGAGATGCAAATCAAAACAATGATGAGATACCATCTCACACCACAGAGATTGGCACACATCACAAAGAATAAGAATAATCGGTGGGGATGTGGAGAGAAAGGAACTCGGATACACTGGTGGTGGGAATGCTGTCTAGTCCAACCTCTATGGAAAGCGGTATGGAAATTCCTCCAAAAACTAGAAATTGAGCTCCCATATGATCCAGCTATTTTGATATTTCTGAAAGGTTCAAAGGGATTCCAGGTAGATAACTTTAGACGCACCAAGTTTTACCATATTATATAAATTCCTCTGTGAAGATCCTTATTCCTATTGTCCCTTTTGTAAGATTTCATTTAGTGCAAATATGGATCTTTTTTGCAGATTAATTCTTTTATGTCAGTCTTTACATCAATAGAAAACAAAGTTTCATATGTAAAGCAAATTTGGCTTTAAATTCCACTTGTGGAGTGTGTGATCTCCACATTTTAAAACTGATATCACAGAGGTCAAACTATAAAAAGTACATTCAAAAATTCACCCATATGTGTCTGATCATATATAGAGTTATACATGTTTACTTTGGAAGCTGGTGGTGAATCACCAGTCATCCAGGGTAGCTCATGGGCACATTCCTTCCTCAAGGACAACTAGAAAGGAACAAATGTTGCAACTGTGTAGTAATGAGCTGAGTTGGGTTGGAACAAGGAATAAAGTATTTTGGCTAATGCTCAAAATGCTTTAAAAACTAACTCTCCAGCTTAACTCTAGAAATGTATCCCTAAAATAGAATGTAAACTTTAACACATTTATCAGTTCATTTTACAAGTTTACACGATTATACCAGATTCTGAAAAACACTCAGCACCATCATATATTTTCAGTGAATAGCACAGCAACAATAATAAAAGAAAAAAATAATTATTTCGAGCTAAATTTGAAAGAGCTCATTAAAGTTTAGAATGTTTGTTACCAGGTAAGTATAAAATAAAATAAACTAGAAAAACTAATTAGTTATATTTATTTTTAAATGCATTTCTTAAAGATTAATTGCAAATGTAAACTATGCAAGTTCCATAGAATCAACATTTCTAAGGATGTGATTGTTCTTTCTGAATATAAAATGTTAAAGTACCAATGCCTGTTTAAAGATGATTTTAAGAAATTTGGCATATGGTGTAGTCACTTGTGGCACAGCAAACAGTAATCAATGATAAAATAAATTCATCCAGGGCTTCTGGTGATAAATGGTTATTTATGTGTGTTTAGTTCATTTTTTCTTTTTCTTTCTTTCTTTTTTTTTTTTTTTGCAATACCAGAGATCAAACGTAATGCCTCACACATGCAAAGGAAGTGGTTTTTTTTCTGATATATATTTTTAATGAATTGAAATGTGCTCTAATAATTGATAAATTATTTTAAATAAGGATATATAAAATAATTATAAAATATTAATATAGCCTATTTTGATAGGTAAATTTGGACATAGTAAAATAAACTACAGAATACACTCCATTTGTATTATGTCATCCTTATTGTGTACAAAGAACTTCATTGCTACATATACAGAGAATAAAATTTGGAATGATAATATTTTTAAATAATGTAGTTAATAAGGAGTAAACTTAGCAGTATAATTTTAGTTGTATATTTGTAGACAATGTAAGGAATCAGAAGCACAAAGACTGGTGAGTGCAGTTAAAAAAATTACTACACTGCAATTACCATGACAATGTTAATGAGTGAGAGAAGTAGAATGCCTGGTCTAAATACAGTCAGGGAGTGGGGGAGGACAGAGATGGGGGGCATTGGGGTGGGAATGCTGCACTGGTGAAAGAGGGGTGTTCTTTATATGACTGAAGCCTAACTACAATCATGTTTGTAATCATGGTGCTTAAATAAAGATACTTTAAAAAATTTACTTGCTGAGAATTTTTAAAGCTCTAAAATATGCTAATATATTTCCCCAACATACCATATTTATTGGGTAGAAAACATAAGAGAGGGATATTACTGCTACTCAAGATACATTCAAACTAATCAGGAAAACATTTTTGTAAAACCACAAACAAAACAAAATAAGTTTATCAAAGGCTCAAAACCTGATGTCTAAAGCTTAAGAGTGAATTTAGTCAACCTCAATGATATGTAAAATCACAAAAGAATTAACAACCCTTATGTGTTAACTTGTACTCTAATCCATAAATAGAAAATACTGTTCCAGAATGGTCAACTGGCAACAAGAGCTTACTAAACCTTCTTATAATGACTTAATGACCTCATTGTAAGATCCCATAATTTTTTACTGTTCTTGTTACTGTACTTTTTTTTCTTCCTTCCTTCCTTTCTCCTTCCTTCGTTTTTTCTTTCTTTTCTTCTTTCTCTTTTTCTTCTTTCCTTATTTTTTCTTCTTTCTTTCTTTCTTTTTTATTTTTTTCTTCCTTTCTTTTGCTTCCACTTACCTGGTAACAAAAGTGTTATGGTCAAGTATCTCAATTATGTGATGCATGCTCTTTAAATAAAGTAAAGTAATTTTAAAAAAAAGAAAATACTGTTCTATGAGGAGGGATCTGTATGAAACTTATTACAAGCTTGGGCATAGACAAAATATTGTACACAAGGATGTGCTAAATCTAGGTCAGATACCTTTACATTAGGTTACGTATCAGATTAGATCCTCTAAAAAAGAAAATTGGCTATCCAGACCAGTGAATATCATTGGATGTTAAGTTGACAAATTAGAAAAAATAATCTTACTTATTCACCTAATTTAAAATGGACTGCATTTTTTATTCATTAATAGAAACAACAGCGGTAGGACAAATTATAAAAGATGGGTAAAGAAGGCATAAATATATTTGCCTGAGGTGATATTAGGGAACAGAATATGTTATAGTTAGAAGAAGAAAAGGGAAAAGGGGGAAGGTAACCAAACAACAATACAAGAGAAAAAGAGAGAAAAGAAAACCAATGAAGCTGCAACAACAAAAATACAAAAAAATATCAAAGAAAGAACAAACAAAATCCAAAACCAGCAACTATGAAAGACAAAAAAAAAGAGAAAAAAGAACAAGAAAAAAAAACCCACACAAACACCCATACATACAAAAAAGAAAAGAAAAAATACCCAGAAAGGTTTTCTTCTTCTTCTTCTTCTTCTTCTTCTTCTTCTTCTTCTTCTTCTTCTTCTTCTTCTTCTTCTTCTTCTTCTTCTTCTTCTTCTTCTTCTTCTTCTTCTTCTTCTTCTTCTTCTTCTTCTTCTTCTTCTTCTTCTTCTTCTTCTTCTTCTTCTTCTTCTTCTTCTTCTTCTTCTTCTTCTTCTTCTTCTTCTTCTTCTTCTTCTTCTTCTTCTCTCTTTTTGCATAGAGACAGTAAGTATTGGAGAAATTGGAGAAGAAATTCCCTTGGCCTAAGAGATACAGGGTTTTTCTTCCCTTGAAGCATACTGCCATGGGAACTACTACAGCTCCATACACGTTCATTTTCCCATCTCGACTTCTTTTTATGATGCCAGGAAACTTTCCACTCAGTTGTGGATGATAACATCAGGCCTCTGTAGCTAGAGATCTTGGTTGGTATTTGCATAGGTCATAGGACAAAGGCTAGGAGAGAATTTTTTTATGGTTCTAAAAGTTCTATTTCATCATTATTGTTGTAATCGGTCTTCTGCAATTAGTGGTCTTGGTTTTTGCTCAGATCCTTGGACAGAGCCTCGGACAGAGTCTTTCAGTGCGGTTCCAGAAGTTCTGCTCAGTCGAAGTTGTCAAAATCAGGCCTCTGACATTAGAGATCTTGGTTTTTGTACGAATCTAGATGGAGGCCTAAGCTAGGACTATTCTCTTTAATCCCATGATAGGTTCTGGCTGGACCTTGTTTGTCTAATTCTCCTGTAATTGGCGATTTTGGTTTTTGCATAGAGCAAAGACTGACATACCTTCTGGTTTCATCATACTGTTAGGTGTTGATATATTGCAACCCTCTGTTAGATCAAGTTGTTGCCATTTCCTCATGTCAGAATGCTATATCATAACTGGTTCAGGTTGGTGCCAGGGCGGTATTAGGCGTTTCCCAGGGAGGAATCTGTTTCCTGATGTTGTTGTTGGGACCTGTATTGTTTCTGTGACTGAGGTCTGGGGTTCTAGATTGAACGGTCGCTGTCCAACAACATGGAGTCTAAGTTGCGACCACATGACACATGCTCAGGGAGAGAGGCATCCCTGTATTATAATTATATTGCTGGAACATTTGAGGGTAAGAATGACAGGCTACATTTTGTCTGTGCCCTGGTTTTGACCTGAGCTTTTATTCAAGGCAGACTTTTTCTAATAGGCTTATATACGAAGCAGTACCAAAACAGGTGAAGTTAAAAGGGAAAAGATATATATAATAGACGAAATAAATAAAAATATATTTAAAAAAGGAACTAAAGAAAAAAAGCTGTTTAAGAGGCTAACATATAGGGCTGGAGATATAGCACAGTGGCAGGGCATTTGCCCTGCAATCAGCTGATCCAGGATGGACAGTGGTTTGAATCCCGGTATCCCACATGGCCCCTGAGCCTGCCAGGAGCGACCTCCGAGCAGAATATGATTGGAAGCCCAGACTCCCGCTGAAGTGATTACTAACAATATGCTTTAAGGCCTTAAGTTTACCAGGTATAAAATGACCCTTCAGCTTCTTTGTCCACAGGAGGCCTTGGAAACAAAGGGTGGGCACCCTAATTTTAAACCTCAGTGCTCAATCAGACTGAATACCAAATACAGTCCTCATTATGACAATGTTTCGATAAAATAATCTAATTTACCCACTCTCTTTTGTTTATGCCTTCTATTAGGACCCAAAGCATAGAACAGCATAGCCAGAACACTGGAATAATAATGGTACACCACAGTTTTATGTTATAAATCCCACTCATCGAACTGGTTTTTGCAAATTACTACTTCTTTTTTATTTAATTTCTTTCTTTCTTTTCTTTCTTTTCTGTTTCTTCATTTATCTCTCTCTTTTTTTGTCTTCTACTTTTTTCTCCCTCTTCTTAATTTTTTTTCATCAATTCAATCAATTCAATTTAATTAAAGTCCTGGCTGGCAGTTGCTACATAAGAAAGATATCTCTATACCATAGATGGACGATACTACATAGGATAGGCACATTTTATAATCCCCACTACCACATAGTTTAGTATGCTAGACTCGAAAACTATTCTTATACTAAAAAGCTCCACCTTACCATATAAAGCTGCATTGGCATTTTCAAAGAAAATCTCTTTCCTGTATTGTCAATGAATGTTATCCATATCTAGACTATTTCTAGCATGAGGCAAGAGAAAAAATAAAAAGTATTATATCAAAAATATTTTAATTCTTTTTGTTTTATATGGGGACAACATAGAGCTATGCTCAGGGATGAGTCCTTCAGTACTTGGGATTATATGTGGACCAGGGATTAAACTCAGGTAAACTATTTACAAGGAAAGATATGTAAAAACTGCACTATTATCTTGCCCCCCGATTTTTATTCTAAGAAACATCTATTTTTGTTAAAATAAAATTATTGAGCCCCCTTTTTATAAAGCTAGAAAATTAAATTAAAAGTTTAATGGAATAAATTTTAAAAGTTTACCATTTCATAATCAATTTTTTTTGTATGTTTACTCTGATACTCAGGTATGCAAACTGTGTTTGTAGGTGTTGTCTGTTGATATAAACTATTGACCCTAAAACTCTTGACCTTTTTTACTTTGCACTTTATTAAAAGAATATCTTGTTGTATATGAGGTAACTTGGAAACAATGAGGTCAATACTAATCTTTTATTTTTTTCTTTTACTTTTTGGGGGGTTGGGTTTTTGGGTCACACCTGGAGACACTTAGGGGTTACTCTTGTTCTGTGCTCAGAAGTCACTCCTGGCAGGATTGGGAATCATATGGGATGCTTGGGACTAACCCGGGTCCATGTCAGGTTGTCAACATGCAAAGCAAATACTCTACTGCTGTACTATCGCCCCTTATTTTCTCTTCAGTAAGAATCTCTTATATATATGTATAGTATAGTTATGCTTGGGTTTTTTTTTTATTGTTGTTTTGTTTTGTTTTTGTTATGGGGTTATCCCTGGGTTTACTCTTAGCTCTACATTGAGGAATCATTCCTGGTGGTGCTTGGGAATCACAGAGGATGCTCGTGATCAAACCTGGGTAGGCTACATGCAAGGCAATTTCCCTGTCCACTTGCTATCTCTCTAGACCCATAATGTAATATCTGTTTAATATCGTATCTCTTACAGAGTATCCATTTTTCATTTAAATGAAAATTATGATGATTATTTTATATTTTTATTAATATGTACTAACTGAAATGAACAATTATTTTTTTCTAATTCTTGTCCAATTCCCTATTCAATCAGCCTGGGCTAACCCAACAAGTGACTGAATTCTTTTCATGCTTGTAAGAATTAGAGCTATGTATATACTTTATGACCTATTTATTAAGGACTCTGAGGTGAGTCTTTTGGGATTTAACCCAAGAGTATCTTTATTTGAATTTTATTTATCATCATACTTAAATAACCAATTAACAAATGTATCATTTTTGAAGGGCAGATGGTAAGAAGAAAATATTAGGAAACGTAATTTATATTTAACATGATGTGCTAATCTTCCTCAACCATTAGGTTTTGCATTTGATATGGAGTTAAATTATTATTATTGTCCTACATTTGGAAGAAGTCAAGAAAGTAGCCATGTTATTCATCTTTTCCTTTTTATTTCCCTAAAAGGAAAGATTGATTCGCATGTTAGCTTTCTTCTGTGAATGGCCATTTTACAGAAACAATTATTGATTATTGTCATTTGCTTAAATGCACAAAATACAAGATGGTATGGTACTATGCAATATAAAATTATTTCATTGTTTGTAAAATATAAAAATATGCTAATTTTTTAAATTTTATTTGATCTAATATTTCCATCATCTTGATAGTTTTAATCATTACCATTATGTTAAAATTAAAGAAGAAAATATATTTATTCTGCTCCATCTAGAATAATCATTGAAATGATAATTTTCACTAGTGATTGAAAAGAAAAACAATTAAAATCAGACTAATGGCAACTAAAAGAAACATTGGTAAATTTTGATGATGTGTATTGCAATTTCATGATATGTATTAACATGCATTACTAATGTATGTGTTAGCATAAAGACACATCTAGGGGCTCGGAGAGATAGCACAGCGGTGTTTGCCTTGCAAGCAGCCGATCCAGGACCAAAGGTGGTTGGTTCGAATCCCAGTGTCCCATATGGTCCCCCGTGCCTGCCAGGAGCTATTTCTGAGCCAGGAGTAACCCCTGAGCACCGCCGTGTGTGACCCAAAAACAGAAAACAAAAAACAAAAACAAAAAAACAAAAACAAAAAAAACAAAACCAAAAAAAGACACGTCTAATAGTCATATTATTTTAATATGTAACTATTATCATATTGATGATATTAAAAAAGAAAATGTGAGCTCAATCACCAGTTCCTTTAAAAAGATTATATAGGCAATATAACAAAAAGCACAGTTTAACAAAAATGCCCCAAATGTGCATTATTTAAGCTATTGTAACAGCTAATTAATGAGCAGTTAATAATAATCATATGAACACCATATGACCAAACTAACTTCATTATTTCAGTTGACCAAATAACAAAAAATGCCTTTTATCTATACTGTGATTTTGTTAAAGTCTTATGTACAAATATGATCAACTGAAATATTATAAACTGTGTATTAATTTCAAATTTTCTATTATGGAAGTAATATCTATCATAAAAATGCTAGATATAAATTATATGAATGTGCTGATCATTGGTGTGAGAATATAAGATGGCTACACTCCATATCTGAATGCCAAAGTTTTTGTGTGGCTTTGGAATTATAGGACCTCCAAATGAAAGCATTTAAATATATGGAGCATTTAAGTATATGGAAAATACAAACATTCAAAATATAGTTTTAAAAATAAAACAGGGTTATCCATACAGAGAACCTATAAGATACCAGAATTTGAAAATATCTATGTAGTTACCTAGCGAGGAAGTATTTTCCACCAGACTCATCTCTTTAATTACAATCATGTAAATAACCACTGAAAGCCATGTGGGTGATTAAGATGAAAATCACACCCACCACTCTCACAACCAGTGCACATATATGATATTTTGACTACTTATATTTTGTACCATCTGTCAAAATGGCAAAAGGCCCAATTCAAATTTGCCAGACACTATCAAGGAGGTGTGAGATGGTGTTGAGTTTTCAGCAATGTTTTAAATAATAAATAACACATGTTTTTTAAGGCTTTCTGCACTAAATAAAAAGGGTAAAGAGCATTACATCGTTTTGGTACCAAAGTAAATGCTATCTAGAATAATAATATTCTATCTCTTTGCAAAAATATAAATGGAGAATGTATTTTACAAAAGTAAAATGAAACTAAAATGCTATTTGTACATTTAAAAGAAATCATAGACTTCTTTCCAGATTTCTCTTTTCCTGTTCAGTTGTGAGTATGATAGCTATTGTCAGTTTTACATCAGGGTAATTTGACAACTGAGGTGGATTAGAGTTTGGTGAGCTGAAACCCAAGCAACTGACTTCTGCTTCTCTTTGACTTTTACTTTTGGTCTCTTTCCTCACACATGACAGCTCAGCTTTTCATTGTATTCATTTAAAAATGAGGCTGTTAAAAATTAATTGTACAACCTTTTTTAGTGCTAATTTTGTGATTTTTTTAGATGCATGGGTTGGTTTGACTCTCAGTTCCCTCATCAGTCTTTTCACTGTTTCTTCTTACATTTTTTTCAAAAATAAATGTTTTATCAAGACACTATGATTTTCCAAGTCATTCATAGTTGAATTTTAAACTAATTATGTAAACTATATTTTAATTAATTCCTTGTCCTCTTACTAGTTATTTATGTATTTCTCTAACACTATTTTTACAAACCCATTCAAGTATCTCGCAGTCTAAATTTATGTATATTTTTATCAGTCTCTGATAAGTATATTATAAATCACTCAAAATCAAAAAACGTATTTTTAATCCCTGATACTTAAGCTGATATTTAGCATATAGTCTCTGTTAAACAGATACCTGCTACAATAAACACAGACAGCATATACGATACTAAGATAATAACTAATAATTTTAGAAAACTAAAATTGTTCTCACATATTACATGGTATGCTTTGCTTTGGTTTTGCCAATGTTTATACTCTGGGATATAACTTGCCCTGATACACAAGGCAATGTGTATCATTGATTATGATTAAATTTATTGTTTTCTTTTAAATGTATACATTAATAGGAGTTGTAAGACATCTCTCCAATATTCCATCAAGAAGTGATGTGGCTCAAAACCAATAACCAAACCAAAACAAAATAAAATAAAAAACTACAATGTTTTACATTGTAAATTAAGTTGTAACATATACAATAAAATACTACATAGCTGTAAGTAATGATGCAATCATGTAATTTGCAGCTACATATGGAAGATATTATACTAAATGAAGTAAGCCAGAAAAACAAGGATAAATACAGAATGATATCACTTATATGTGGTATTTAGAATAACTCCATGAAGAAAAGCAATGGTCTAAATGGGAGTTTTACTGAACACCCTTGACCCCAGAATAAAGAGCGAGAAAGAAAGAAATTGAGTGGAAGAGGAAAAACAGGGTTCCACGTGGTCTCAGGTACATTGGTAGAGACTCTGACTTCCACATAGAATCTTTACAAAAAAGAGGATCTGTAACTACTACAGAAAACTGACTTTGACAACTGTGATTATAAAGAACTTTTACTGGGACCACAGAGAAAGACTTTGGGATTAGACAACTTAGTATGCCTGGACCCTATAGTTGGTCTTATGGCAGGATGCTTCATGAGTAAGTTCTTCCTGTTTTTAGGCCAAAGGTTTTTACTTTCTATTTTCCCCATATTTTGCTGTGACTATGAAAGAAAAAGCCACACATATGCTTTTTCAAAATTTATTTATTTTTTATTCTTTATCTTTTCCTCCTGCCTTTTTCATAGAACTTTGGAACATAGATTACTTTGTTTCACCATATATTCCTGTATTTTTCTATAAAACTCAGAAGAAATCGATAGTGATAGCACAGTAGTAGGTCATTTGCCTTGCATGTAGCTGACCCAAGACAGACCTGGGTTGTATCCCTAGTGTTTCATATGGTCCCCTCTAAGCTAGGAGCGATTTCAGAGCTCATAGGCAAGAGTAACCCCTGAGCATCACTGGGTGTGGCTCAAAACCAATAACCAAACCAAAACAAAATAAAATAAAAAAACTAAGAAGAAAGGAATAAATAAAGGCAAGGGTCCAGGGGCAAAGTGGACTCATATGCATTGGTGGGGAATTTAAATAAAAACATAAATAAATATCCAATCTAAAGTCAATGATAATAGAATCAAAGGGCCTAAACTTTTAACAATCTAAACTTAAAGGGACCTGTTATACTGGCAGGTCAGGGGGAAAGGGATAGTGATATAGGATGCACTCTGGGTCCCTTGGTGGAGGGAGGTTAACACTGGTGGTGGGAATAGCCCTGACTCACTGTATATCTGAGATTCAACTATGAAGGACTCTGTAGATCACAATTGTTTTAATAAGATACGTTTTTTTAAAAAAGGACAGGACTAAATATCCAAGCCAAAGACAACAACAATGACATCAAGAGATCTGAACTTTTATAATCTAAACTTAAAATGGGCCTGCTACACTAGCAGTCTGGGGTCATTGGCTTGTGGAATGGTATGCAATTGGGGAACACTGGTGGAGGGAAATGGACACTGGTTGTGGGATTGGTTCTGATTCATTGTATGTCTGAAACCCAACCATGAAGGACTTTGTAAATCATAATTGTTTAAATTTAAAAAAAAGAAATCTATTGCATTGTGGAGAAAGAAATATCAAGTGGTATATTTCTGCAAGTAGCCAGATGTAACTTGATTAAATTACTTGTCAAGCAAATGGTTTTTAAAAAGTAGAGGGTAAAACATGAAAAAGACTATAATCTACCTTTCCAGAGATACTACTTCTCCATAAGGAAAATGCCTCGTTGTCTTATTTCCATGCAGTTTTAACATCATGGAATTGCACAACTTATAAGAAAAAAATGCCTCATGGTTGTGGCATATAATTTTCCAGCTAAAATGGAATGTGGGCATAAGGCCAAGGTATTAGTTTATTTCCTAAAATAGGAACATTCTAAAAATCTCTACAATGAACTTCAGGTTCTTTTCAAATAGGGGAATTACCTAAATAACTTGGTTGAGAAACTTCTTTGATTTTATTTTATCACAAAAAATGCTAACGATATTGAAGACTTGGTATATAAAATATCACTTAATACAGGTAAACACATTTCATTATATATTGGTATCTTATTATTCAAAAAATAAAAAGAAACTTAGTTTTCCTGTTTTACTAAAACCAAGTAAAAGAAACTTTTATACACTATTTTTGAGTGATGAAGTATTACAAAGATCAACAAGTCATCCATTTAAACAGCTCTAAGGCATTCTATTACCTTGGGGCCATAATGTTTAGCATTTGGTTAAAAAATGGATTTATACAAGTCCCTTATACACTTTCCTCAGGTTTTGAGGTTCTTTTTAAGTATATTTTCAAAAACATTTAATTACCACATGTCTGAATAATTTACCTTCTCATCACAATAATCTTTTACAAGAGCTGGGTGTATTACATTCAGTTACTTTCCCAAATCTTTAATTTAAATGAAGAAATGCATATTTTTAAAAAATGCATATTTTTATCCATTTGCCTGGAGCAAATGGACCTAAGTAGTAAGAATATGTATTTGGTTTGATATTTAGTGGGTTCTAAAGTGAGATATATATGTATATATATATATATACATATATATAATACACTTGTGAGCTGTATTTTATTCTCAATGTATCATGCATTAAGTTTCACTCAAGATAATTATAAAGAGAAGAGTTAAATCAGTCTCCTAATACATGAGAAGACTCCAGCTGATTTGAGTCAATGGAGCAGCTCCAGGTGGTCTTTCCATAAACTAATTTTAATAATATTTAGAGACCATTTCTAGTGGGTCAGATATTACTCTAAAATCACTAGGCATGTTATCTTGCATTTTTTCTACCATATATATGATGCAGATAGCATTACATGTTCACTTCTATAGACAAATAAAGTATTAAATAAGCTATTTATGATGTAGGTCTTGTATGATAAAGCTAAATTTCTAACCTAAGCAGTGAGTCATACAAAACTATGTTCTCTGTAATTTATTTCATCCACAGTGGCTTAAGACCTAATTTAGAATCTGGATGACCAGTTTTGCTTCTATAAATAACTAAAAGCACTTTAAATAGATGCTCAAGGAGTTTGTTCACCAAAGTAGAGGCATTCATTTGATTAAAGTGATCCCCAAAAATGTATGGCAGAGGTTGGAGCAATAGCACTGTCGTAAGTTTGCATGGCTGACCTGAGATTGATCCCTTGCATCCTCCATAAGGTCCCCAGAGTCTGTCAGGTGTGGTTCCCGAGAGTGAAGCTAGGAGTTACTACAATACAAGGACAGGTGTGGTCCCAAAACAAATCAAGAGTATATGAAAATTTTTACTTTTGATATGTGACACAAGTAGTATAGATTGAATAAAATCTGGTTTACTTAAAATTTCTCTGTAGCAGCTTTATGTTAAAATTGACATCTTGCACTGTAGGTACCTGTTAGAAACATAACTTTTATATTGCTTTAGATTCTTTGGAATTTATATCAAGAACTGTTTACTCGCCACTTTTTTTAAAGGAATATAAATATTTCTAGGAATGCCTAAAATGAAGGATATATGATTTCTTAATTTTTAATGTCAATGAACACCTATTGTCCACTTGTATGGTTTAGGCCAACTCACTGTACTTTTCTAAGCTAAAGTTTCCCTATAAAATAATAGGAGCTAAAACTCATATAATCAGATTATTTGTGGATAAAATAAGTAAGAGGTAAAGAAAGTGGAGGACAGTAAGCTGCAATACTATATATGCAAGGGGCATTTATTTTCAAAAAGGGAAAATATTGGGGGCCGGAGTGCTGGCGCAGAGTGTAAGTCTTCTGCCTTGCTCATGCTAGCCTAGGACAGACCTCGGTTTGATCCCCAAGAGTCCCATATGGTCCCCCAAGCCAGGGGCGATTTCAGAGCCCATAGCCAGGAGTAACCCCTGAGCATCACCAGGTGTGGCTCAAAAACCAAAATAAATAAATAAATAAATAAATAAATAAGTAAATAAATAAATAAATAAAAATATAGAAAAAGTCATCCACTGGGAAAATAAACAAGTAGATTATAACCAACAATAGTCTATTCACTCTGCTGTGAAATGGACTCAGGTCTGGGGCTTAACGACAGATACCTCAGTTTAAATTTTCTGGTTTATTTATTTGTCTACACAATTAATATCTTTCAGATTCTGATGTGAAAAATACAACACAAAAAATGGGGACAGTTGTGTATTCACACACAATTAAAAATCAAAATCTTTCAGGTCTTTGGGAACATTGGATGAAACAATCACATTGATCCTTTAAAATAATAAAGTTTACAAGGAGACTACAGTTTTTAAAGAGAGGAAAAGAAGAAGAAAATGAAGATGAATAACTTACTACATGGAAGCTATTCTAAGTAAATGTATATAGTTTTCTTCTCTGTTATATAGTGGTAATTGTTTAGGAGAATTTTACATTGCTGAGGGCATGTACACTTGGTGTATTTTCACTTTTGGACTTTAAATCAGTTCCATTTTTACTTTTTTCAGATTATAAAAAATGCTAAAATTCTTTTCTCAACAGAAATCCTTCTTTACTAATTCATTTTGTTCCTTTCTTCTTGCATTTTTACTTGCTGGCGCTAATCCTGAATATGTCCCCAATACACCCAAGAAATATAGCAAGAAAATCGGCGGCTCACTATCATTTATTACTTCCTTTGCCTTAGTTTTCATTTGTGCCTGCCCTCTCTTCCCCTTTGTTGGCAAATAGATCAATTTGAGGTGTCTGCTTTCTTTCTTAGAACCATATGTAAGCATTTATTTATGGGTTTTCCCTTAATGCATTCCATATTAGAAAAAATACACTAAGAGTACAGCATTTCTTTAAAAATTCAGATTTTTTGAGAAACAAGGAGGTTGGGAGGAGGAGGGAGTATTAACTTGGAAGACTGTGTTTAAAATATTTTGCAGAAGAGACCCCCTGAGGAGCTGTTCATTAAACTCCGACCATTTTGCTATAAGAAGTGAATGTTTTTTCTGGCCTAAGTTTCTGTGATTCTCAAATGTTCTCATAGGCTACCATAAAAAAGAAACAACTCTTTGAATATACACTTGTTTAATGATAACAGAATTTTTTCTAATAATTAAAAAAGCTATTTGTATTTGTGCTTAAACTTTGTTATTTTATTTACCTTAAAGAAAAGATAATACAGATCTTGATTTTATTTCTTTTTATCATTATTCTAAGACTATCAAAAAGGAAATTTAAGTTTATACCACAATTCCTCCCCCTTTGTTTGCAACTGCTTGATTTGGAAGTATTTTTCACAGGCTGAGGAAGCCAGTTACTTTGAAAAGCACAAAACAAATTCTGTTCATTGAGTGGATAATTGTTCAAGGTCATCCATTCATTGTCTTTGTCTTGATTGTTTGAATTAGTAGCTAATAATGGTACTGAAATGTGAATGAATTATTAGCAATGGGGCATATTTTGGGGAGTGTCAGGAAATATTACAGGGCAATTAATGTTATCCAATAGCAAAGCAGTGCTCTCAGCAGATGTCTTGTAATTACTATGTTTAAAGAGTGTGAGGCTTAAACTAAGATTATAGCTTTTATATTGTCTGCCTTTAGAAGTCATATTTGAAATTTATTCAGTTTATTCTCCTGCCCTTTCTCTTTTGTTCTGATTTTGTTACTTACATTTTGATTTAAATACGGTCTTTTTATGACTAAATAAGGACCTGCAGGATAGATGCTTATAAAATAGGAAAAAACTAGTTGTGGATATTGAAAATGATTATTAATAATAATTGCATACATTTCATTTTTATTTACTTCTCTAATTTCTCTAAATCACCTTTTCTGTCTCAAATCGTTCACATTTATTTATAAAAGTGTTTTCTCAATTTATATGTGCTTGACAAGATAGCAGAAATCATTTCAGACAGTGTTGAGTTAAATAAAATCTGAAGTTCCTAAGCTTTAACAGCAGTACTCGGCATATTTGTTAAATTTCTTTATTCCACACTAATTTGTTGGCTTACAAACTTTCCTTGGCCAGTTACTAAAAGGATTTCAGGAGATTTTAAAAATAAATGCAGTGAAAACTTCCACCTCCTCTACAATAATTTTTTGATATGCAGATGAAGCTGAAGAAAGGAGTATGTGCATTGGGTTGCTATTGTACTTAACACAGCCAAGGTAGGGAATGATTTAAAGGTGTTCTGCAAAAGACACTGCATCTTCTTTTATTCACAGAGTTTGAATTACAAGGTCAAGGTGATCATTTTAAAGATGATCTTACTCAAATCTACAAATCAATTAATTTGGTCAACTTTAATGTCATTGGAGAATTATGAATGAATGGACAAAGAAAGAACTCTAGCAAAGTTTATTTATCTCATTTATTTATCAATCAATCGCTATCTTATCTAAATGACAGAAGAGTTTGGGTAGAGTTTGCAAAAGAAAAAATTTTTTTTAGATTTATGAGGTAGTTTATTAAAAATAGCACAAAATAATTTCACATTTGGAAAGTGTCTTGGGGGGAATTTGTGCTGTTCCTATCATATATTACTTCTCTGCACCACAAACATTTATAAATATATTTGTTTTTAGCTTTTATGATAAAGATTAAATGAAATGTGTTAGGTGATAGAAATCACATCAAACTATAAAATTCAAGCCCTCAAATTGGTGCAGGACTTTGAGCAGTCTATTAAAAATATGCATAGTTTTTAAATCTTAATATATTTATCTTAAAAAGGGAGGATTTTGCTCATTTTTGTATCCTTTGCCAAACCCAGCAGTTTATTTTGCTCATTAAAAATGGTAACTGTGCTAATGAGACCTTGAATTTTTGTATTGCTCTTAATTTTTCATTCTAACATATTGGGGCTTTGTAGTTATTACTTGTAATTATGTCTGAATAAATGACTTCTAAAAATGTTGGGCTTAGAACTTTTAAAATTATTTTATGAGTAATAGAAAGACAAACATTTGATGACTGGGTCTTGAATTTTTAACAAATGGCAAAACATAAGAAAGCTTTTAGGATTTGAACATGGCAGCTCCTGCCTTTCATCCATCATCGTGAATAGTAACAGTGAGCAGGCATGTGCATTTGAACAATTTTAAAAATAGTCTGCTGAAAAGTCAACAAACAAGTGCACTGCTGCTCTCTGCATGCAGTGGGATCAGCAATCAAAGGGGGTCAAGTCTGGATAAACCAGGGACTCTCTCATGGTGGGTAGAGGGTAAGTAAGGGTGCTCTGCTCTCTCCTGACAGAAAAGAACATTACTGTGATGTAAAGCAGGAGCTACAAGTACTATTGAGGTGGCTCAGTGTACTATGGGAATAGAAAAGAAAAAATATAATATAAAAATATAATAATGTGCCCTCTAAGTGACTAAAGAAGATCCCCTGGGCATGTAGTTTTTTTTTTTTTTTTTTTTTTTTTTTTTTTTTTTTTTTTTTTTTTTTTTTTTTTTTTTTTTTTTTTTTGGGAACGGAACCCCCTCCCCGCCTCCTCAAGGGACTCCCCCCCTCCTCGGGGGTGAGGGTGGGGGGGACTTTGTGCAAACTTGGCCCCGGGACGGGCTGGGGGGGGGGACGCAGAGGTGCTACTGGGCGCTGGGGGGCTTGTAGGGTTCCAGGAGCAGGGCTGAGAAAGTGTTCACCTTGTCGGCCCCCCGAACCTCGTGGGGGAGCAGCGGTAGCTTGACAATGTGGAAGTCTTCATAAAGGTCCTCCATCTGGTCCAGGTACTTGGCCTGAATCTTGTGGCGGGCTTCACACATCTTGCAGGGCTTTTCAGGGTCGGGGAAGACCAGTTGGTTGACGATAATGTTGTGTGTGTCAATTCTACACTTGGCCAGCTCCTGGATGAGTCGCTCTGTCTCGTAGAGCGACAGGAACTCGGCAATACACACGCAGATGAATGTGGTCTGTTCAGGGTCCTTGAATTGCTCGCTGACGGAGCGGATGACTGGTAGTGTCTCCTCCAGCTTGGAGGCCAGCTGGTCGGCATTCATGTCGCCTAGACCCAGCATGTTACACATCTGTGAGATGAAAGGGCTGATCTGGTTCTTAGATATCCTGAGGGTAGTCCAAGGAGGGCAGGCACTCCAGCTCTAGAAACTAACATGAAGAAATGATCAACATGTGAATGCATTTCTCTGATTTATAGAAGAAAATCACTTATATCTAGAATAGATATATGCCTCTGATGAGAAAGACTCAGGCCTGAGAGATGTTTCTGGAGTTCAACTAACTAGTGAGACACTGAGATGTCATGAAGAGGAATTAAATATGGTCAATCAGTCGTAGTTGTCTTGAATTCATTTGCAAGAACAGGACTGTCCATATCTGTGATTAGGAGATAATTTTGAAAGATCTATTAAGGAAGGAGTAGATCAGATGGTAGGAATGCTGAAGAAATGGGCCAGAGAAATCAACAGGCACTGTATTTAAGAAATTCAGTCTGTTTATGAAGACCATAAGACTTAGAATTACATATGACAGCATTTCTTTGATTTTGTATGTTACTTTCTCAAGTAGACCCTTCTTCTCAACCCATCTATAATCTCTTAACTTTTCCAATTTCTTTAAAATATTAAAGATCTGGTATTTTGAATTTAAAAATTAATGACTCAAAGCAAAAGGTTGCAATCATCAGAAGCAATGGGAAATACTGAAGCATTATTTATATTAAAATGTGAATTTTTTAAATCTAAATATAGCCAAGTGAGGTGGACATTTATCATTAGGTCAAATTACTACTTTTTCAATATTACATGGTAGGAAGTCACAGGAACACAATAGATTATTTACTAATGAGAACTCCAAGTAAAGGGAGAAAAGAACATTTCAATTTTAACAGAAAAGAACTAGTATTATCTCTTTCTTCCATCTCCTCACTAACAAATCAGATATGTTACTGTTATCAGTGACTTTCTATTACATAGTAAAATAAGCACTTTGTATCTTAGTACCAAATATCCACATTTCTTCTCAATATTTTGTTATAGTTTTAATTCAAATGACACTATATGTTTCCCTTTTCATGATATTAAAATTGAGCTCAGTAGTTTATAGCTCGAGTAAATGATGTTTTTCCCTGAAATTAATAAGTGCCTTTTCTTTTTCTTGTGACCAAAGATACTTAAAGCACTAAAACACCTTTGAAAACTATTAACTATTTCCTGGTCATTTATGATCAATCATTAGTTAATAATATTCTTTACCCTTAAAACATACATTTTAGTGTCTGTGTAATTCATGTTAGCATATATTCTGAATATGTTCTCTGTTTGTTGCTTGTTAGCAATTTCCTTGCAGTATTATACTGACATTTTTCTTTCAAGACTTTTCCTAAGTTAAAATCATTTCTTTGATTCTGTTTACTTTGTTATTTCACCGTAGAAATGTCTCAGAATAATTTTTTATATCTGTGCCCTAAACTTTCACAATTATATACTTTTGAATATATATTTTCTGTTGTTCTAACTTTCAGTATGCATACAAGTGCATGAATTTGTCACAAATATTTATTGAATGCTGACAAAAGTTTCAGTGTGGGGACAAGTGAGAGATCATGCTCCTAAATTCTCAGGACATTTGCTCAGTTTTTCTGTATTATAATATCAAGATCCCATATATTGGGAGATAAAGAAATCTCCAGGAGAGAACATAGACTAGAATAAGAAGTCTGAAGGTATCATCAAGAAAAAAATGAAGGCCATTCACTTAGTTAATATTCATCCCATTCATCTAAGTTTGATGAAATGTATTCATTCACTCACTTAGCAAACCTTACTCTTCAGGGCGTCTAGCTTCTCCTACACCAAGTCTTTTCAGCAGAAGGAAGTCTGCCACTTCCTCTTACTTCCCCCCTGGAGTCCTAGAGAGTAAGTTGCCTATAATCATGTTGTGTTCTTCTGCCCTTTCTTAAGGAAGAAGTGATTTCTTCTATTTTTGTCTCCTCAATTTGTTTCCTTATTTATTTAAACTGCCCACTAGCATTACTCTAATGCCCATTACTCTAATCCTCATTTATAATTAAAAACTCCTTATATTAAGCATTTCCTATCAGTTCACTCTGTTTTTCCTCTCAAGATTGGTCTAATGTGCTAAATATGGACAAATAAAAAAATAAAAAAATAAAAATAAATAAAATTGCATTTCATTTATTTCTGTTACTGTTTCTTTGTCATTATCTCACCAACATACATTAAAATTCTTTTGGATCCAAACTAGTGGTGCTTGGGTCTTTCTCTTGGCTCAGAGCTCTGGAATCACTCCTGGTGGTACTCAAAAAGGCCATGTGTGGTTCTGAGAATTGATATCTGTTTGGCTGCATATAAAGCAAATTCTGTATCCACTGTACTATTTCTCTGGCCTAACATTTTTTCAAAATCTCACAAGAAAATGTTTTATTGACCTGTATGTAGGCAATCACAAATGGTCTGCAGTTACCTCTAATCATTCAGTATGATTTAATTTAGACTCTTGCTCCCAGGTCTAAATACTTATTGAGATAAATAATCAGCATAAAACAGTCTTACCAGAAATAAGACCTCTTATTTCTGATCAAATTTATGATCCCAAATCAGTATTCAATACCTTAATATTCTGAACATATAAGTATATATATAGTAACATTAGTTTCAGAAATAAAGGAGGTACATATGAGGAAACACAAAGATTTCGCTTTTCTATTATGTAAAATTAAAATTAAATATTTCTGGTATAAATGTTTTAATATTGAATATATTTGAGAGGTGCTGCCCGGGTATATGACATCACATTATAAAAATCAAAAAGTATCAATAATTATTAGAAATAATCCAATTTGATGGGCCAGAGTGGTGGCGCTAGAGGCAAGGCACCTGCTTTGTAAACGCTAGCCTAGGACAGACCGCAGTTTGATTCCCTGGCATCCCATATGGTCCCTCCAAGCCAGGAGCAATTCCTGAGTGCATAGACAGGAGTAACCCCTGAGCATCAACAGATGTGGCCCAAAAACAAAAACAAAAAACAAAAGAAAGAATCCAATTTTAAAAAAAGGCCACAGTTTTATTATTGATATTTATTTCTACAGAAAAGATCATAGAAATTCTAAACCAACAAAGCCCCAATTTTAATAGATGACCTGAAGAAAGCCAGGTTATTGTATATGCTCTATCACAAGCATTTGAAAACAGAGAAACTCTAATTCTATTAAAATTTGGTCAGACCATATCAAATAGTGGCTTAGGAAAAAGAAAGAAAGAAAGAAAAAAGATCATTCTCTTCCTTTCTTAAAATACAGGAACTTCATGTTTGGCTTGGAATTAACTTGACTTTGCTGCTTCCATCTTAGTAAAAATACAGGATTGCTATAAATTTTAAGCCCACTATTTACTGTTGGCAAAAGAGAATAGATGCCCCATCCTTAAGAGAAGAATTGAAAATTAGATTATTTGAATTTATGCGACTCACTATTTTTTTTAAAAGTTAATTGTATCAGATTCATTAAACTGCATCATTGGTACATTCACTTTTAATCTGATTTCACCTGAAATTCCTCCCCTGAGGAAAAGAAAACAAACAGATTTTCAACACTGAGAGCTGAAAGATAGCATTATGAAGACACCAAAATCCAATGCTCTTTATTTCAACAACAGAATATTTACAAGTGGATATTTTAAAAGGTGAAACATGTAATTAATTCAACCAATTTTGGTAACAGATCATAATATAATATTACAGATAAGAAATACATAGATGTCACATGCAGATTCTGGTACACACTGAATGTTTATATTAAAAATCGCATTAAATGTTGGCTGCACTCAGTGATATTGAATCAAGTTGGAAGCACTGCCATACAGTCTCTCACTGATATATACAACAGACGTAGTTTCTTTCTCTTCCATTCATTTGATCAGTATTTCTAATACTTTTACCTCATAACTAACCAAGAAAAAAAAAATGAACATATCATCTTGAATAATTTTGAAGTATCAATCCATTTGTTTTCACATATAACCTTAAGATAAGATTATGCTTAGATCTTAACTTAGATTTCGGTTCTCCTAAAATTTAGAATTATAACATTTTGGCCTATTTGTTGCCACAATAGAAGCCATCATTTTTATATTTAATCTTGATTAGCGTCTAGGTTTTTTTTTTTTTTTTGGGTCAAATTTAGAACTACTTGATCATTGTGGTTTCTAAATTTAGCTAAACCCTTTGAGCTTTAAGTTCCGTTTGGCACTGGCTGAGACTGAACTGCTACTTTGAAGAAAAAAAAAAAAAAAGATCCCTTGGTAGTCACAGACTCAGGATGCATTCACAGCAGATAGCCTTCTCTCTAAAACAAATACTTTCACTTTTATTTGGAAGTTGGGAGCTCCAACACTTAGATAAATAAGACATTTGAAATGTAAACGTGGGTCTTATTTTAAAGCTGTTATCTGCAGAATTAGTTGATTTGTAATTTAAGACATAAAATTCCTTTTTAAAAAAAAAAAAGAAAAGATACTCTCTTTTGATATTTTAAAATGAATTTGTTTGTCTCTATAAATTAAACCTAGATTTGTCCAATAGATGACCATTAATTTGTTTTTACTAAGAGCACCTTGTTCATTGTTTTTTCTTTAAGGATACTCTGTACTGAACAGTATAAGTGATCATTTTGGTAAACATTTCTCAAAATCAGGTGTTTTTGCATTTTTCTACATAATTACTACATAGTGATAAATGATAAATGGTAATGTAGAAAACATTTTAGTAAAAACATTCCTAAACTCATCACAATTACTCATGAATACGCCCCGTTTACTGATGAGGGTCCTGGTGTTGACCTAATTTTCAGATTCACTCAGCTAGTAAGGTTAAAATCAGAGCAGTTCACCTCCAGGGTCCACACTGTTTTTTACTAATATATAATGTATTCAAGAATTGATTAAATTTAAAAATCGACAAGGTTCAGGAATCCAAATTTCTCCACACAATCTATTCACATCAAGGAAGTTAGCTTGTGTTTATGTAGCAAAGCCCGTTTTATCAAATTGTGTTTATTCTCTTAGCATACATGCTTATATAAATCCACCACACCTAATGCTCCCATTGCAATATAACACAAAGTTGTAAACTACTGGAATTTTCTAAGTGGACTTGGCTTGATTCTGAAATTGTACATAATATATTGTTTATTTGCCTGAAACTCTTCTCTTTCATTCTGTCTCTCATTCTTTCATTCTCTCTCTCTCTCTCTCTCTCTCTCTCTCTCTCTCTCTCTCTGGAAACACACACACACATACACACGCATACAAACACTCAAACTTGGAATGATTCTTCTCATCTCCTTTATTGGCTGGTTAAAGAATAGCTTGAGCATTCCTGAGTTATGTGTTCTCCTTAACAACATTGTCATAGGCCTTTGCCAGTCTTTTTCAGCCAAAGGCTTCATTCCATTAGTTTCAGTAAATGCTATATTTTAATAAGTAAATCATAAAACATTTCTAGAATGAAAAAAATGTCATTTCATTGTTTCTGAGTTAGTACATTTTTCAACACAAATAGGGATGAGAGGGATTTTTTTTTAGATACACATCTCAGAACTAACCATTCTCTTGGCCTGAGAATAAAATGGCCAAACAACACATTTATGGTCTTTTCTCAATACTTACTGCCTGTCTTGAAAAGATCAATTTAAAATGGTTCCTTGAAGAAGTACAAGGATCAGAAGGAAAATTCACTGAGATACCTTCAGCTAACACCTTGGAATACAATTTTCGCCTTTTATGATCCTCTCCAGAGGCAGCTAACATGATAGAAAATTTTTATACATTTATTTTTATACATTTAACACATTTACATTTATTTGCTAACATGCGACTCTTCATGCAAAATTTACTAAATCATTTTTTCATTGTACTTTTGGTCCTATTTGGTTAATCTCATTTTTCTTTAGTAAGGATCACAGTAAACTAAAAGACTTATGAGCACTATGGAAATACTTTGTGACTATTAACAATCTTGCCAAGAATGTGGTAGCTAATCCTTTTCATATTTACTAAACCTCTTCACATATAGCTATAATACTGTGCACCCACTAAGTTGTCGTTGAATTAAAATGCATTAACTAAATAGCATTTAATTTAGATGACCTTGGAACATCAGTTACATGGTTAAGAATTGAATGGGGAATACTGGAAATGGTTTCCATTTTATTCTGAAATATATATGACACTTAGAAAAGGGAAAATGAAGAAGATAAAAATAATTTTCTGAATACTAAAGAGAGAAATATCAACCAAATGATGGAATTCCTATTATATCATTTTATTGAACTTTTAGGTAGTTAGATTATAGTCTATATCTTGTTATTGTCACTGCCATGTAATAAATTATACTGATATATATATATATATGTTTAGAAAGAGAGTAATTTTTCCCCATACTCTTTTTTAGCAGAGTAAGCAGAAATGCTGATGTCATATTCTCTGAAGTTTCCCAGTGGATGGACCATAAAAATAATGGGAATTTGAATGAGAATAAAGAGTTGGCAAGTACAGCTACTTAAAATAAGCAAACTTGTTAAATTCTTATCATCCTACATCCATTTTTTTTCCTACTAAAAAAAATCACTCCCCAATCAGCTACCTTTTTCCCTAGAAAGATAACTGGAAGTTAAATTTTTTCTAGACATTAAAGTAGACATCGTGTTTATACATGAAGAATGACCAAAAAATTAGTATATGACTACAATTTGGTAAAATAAAAATATTCTACCTACTCACTCTTCCAATCAGCTGAAGTGTTCTCTTCCCATCTCTTTCCTCCTCTTTCTGATTTGCAATTTTCCCTTATTAACTCAGAGCATACTGACTTCACAATAGTATTTATATTTAGCTGTTCTCCACACATTTTGTTTGTTCCTGAAAAATTAGATTTTCATGGAAATTTGCTTTAGTGAGTAAACAGTATTTAGAACATCATCTTGCACAAAAGCAGATCGGAATTTGATGGAATAAATTAATGTATGTGTTTTACCTCATGTAAATGCACCATTTTGATTAGAAAAGTTGAAATAAGAAGGCTTATGAGAGATTATAAAATGAGAAATCATGTTTGAAATCCATTCTAAATTTAAACTCTTTTGCTACCTTTTCCAGATGAATCATCTTTCTAAAATTTGAAGATTAGTTTCTGGACATAGCCTGTAGCAATTTTAGCTTTTATTTAGCAATAAATAAAAATATAACAGTATGCAAAGCTATCCAAACTGTATTAAATCTACAGCTAGAGATATTATACAGCAGTTAGTAGCAATTTTAGTTTTTATTTAGCAATAAATAAAAATATAACAGTATAAAGCTATCCAAACTGTATTAAATTTACAGCTAGAGATATTATACAGCGGTTAAGATAGTTGCCTCGCATGCTCCCCACTTGGTTTAATCCCTGGCGTCATATAGGATACCAAGTACTACCAAGAGTCATCCTTGTGCCCAGAACATGGAGTGAGACCTGAGCACTATTGAGCAAGTCATGAAACACATACAAAAAAAGAACAAATAGGGGCCAGAGTGATAGCACAGTGGTAGGGTGTTTGCCTTACACGGCTAACCCAGGACGGACCTGATTTCAATTCCTGGCATCCTATATGGTCCTCCAAGCCAGGAGCGAGTTCTGAGCTCATAGCCAGGAGTAACTGTTGAGCATCACAGGACGTGGTCCCAAGACAAACAAATAAAAACAAACAAAGGAAAAAGAATAGAATTTTACTTGTAAAAAATTAAGCAAACAAACAACATGACAGATCATACACAGAACTATTGAGTTTTAACCTAGGGACTGAGTGATGGAAAGTTTCAAAAGAACTGCCTATCTGCTCTAGAGAATTTGACACATGTCATAGAATAAAATGTTTCTTATGTTTAAAAAGTGAAAATACTTCTTTTGTAATAATAAAAATAAACAATATAACTTAAAATAACTGTGCATATGGCATATTGTAGAGCCTCCATAAATATTTGTTGAGTGACTAAATCTAAGCAGTGAATGTGAAATTAGCCATGCAAACTGTGAAACATTAGTCACCATTCTTTAGTAAGATGAAACACAGTAAACATAGTACTGGTCTGTTTAGGTAATATGTGTTCTTTCCAACACATATAGAGACCAGAGGTTTCTAGTATAGGGAAATGCAGTAGTTCTCTGTTCACTTCAAATGTCTCTTTATCACTGTAATTTCCCTCTTTTCTCCAGGGTTGGAAAAGTAAGTACCATTTTCTCTCTTGAAAGTTAATCCCTTTGCCATGGCTCTGATTCCATACCTTCTATCTTGTTCCACGTTTAGACTCTTACTAGTCATTCATTTTGTGTCTAAAACAACTCTTTCACCCACTTTTGTTAATAGAATCTAAAATTGTAGAGTCATAACAAGATTCTAGTGGGTTAGAGGGATAGTACAGTGTCTGGAAGGATAGCATAAAACCTACCTCTGTCATCACATATGGTCTGTCCCTGAGCCCTATCAGAAGAGCCAGTACTAAACACCATCTACCACCAAGTGTAGTCCCCAAACCAATAAATTGCATAAAAACTCCTCAAATCACAATACTTAAAGAAGTGATTAGGCTTATTGGCCAAATAGCTTTCTTCTTCCATCTCTTCACTGCAAAGATTGATGAGTTTGAAGCCTCTCTAGAAAGACTGACATGGCAGGATAGATAGCAACCTCTGAATTAGTCTATGAACCATGAAGATGCCAGATATGGGGTTGACAAGACATCCTTGGTTCTGTTCTCCATTCGTGATGTGAGCTTCCAATTCAAAATTTCTAAGATTGACTTTCCTTAATGCAGCTGTTTCCCAAATAATTGGTATCTTGGCAACTTGCTGTGCTTTTCTTTTATCATCCACAACTAATAACCTTACTGTGGCTGTCCTCATAATTATCTGGATAATCCTTTCCAGTCATAGTTTGCTCAATTAGACAAGGCAGGGTTGTTTTTGTTTTGTTTTGTTTGCTTTCCCCCACAATCATTCACATTCTTTTTCAATTTTATGCTTTTATTTCTGAATTTACCACTATTGAAACATCACCATTACCAGTAATCTCTGACTTGGAAAATCATTCTATTATTATTACTATTGTTATTATTATTATTCTATTATTATTATTATATTATTTTGCCACATTCATCTTTTCTAATGGAAGATATTTAATGTTCCATCATATATATATATATATATATATATATATATACAGCTTCTATATCCAGTCATCTGTTGATAGTATTGAAGATAATTTCATTGTTTGACTACTATAGTGTCACAATATCCTTTCAAATACTCAGAAATACCTGAATATAACTCTTTTTTTACTTCATAAAAACATGAACTTAGTTTTTAAAAGTCTGTTATTCCTTCCTTTTGATAAGTATCATGTGATACTCTGCCCACACCTGATACTTGTGATTCACTGCCCACACCTGAATTTCTGGCCACTGTCCTATTATTAATTTTCAACAAGCATCTTATATTGTATTCACCTTAAAAGGGAAGTTTGCCATTTTGATATATTAAAAAACTATTATCGAGTGACCGCTTGCCCTTCCTTGTGTATTGCAATTTAACAGAGAGAATTTTTAGATTATCTCTGAACTCATTTTCTACAATACTCATTATTTAACTAATTATTCCAACAAGTTAATAAATTATTCATTTTCCCCCTGAACCAATTATTTTTTCTTATCCATTTCTCAGATTAAATTTTCTACAGTCAATGCCATTAATTTTCCTCCCCTGTTCAAAAGTTTTACAATAGTTTACATAGAATAATATCTAAGCTCAGAGAAGGGCATAAATTTTTCTCAGCCCTGTTATACTGATTGCATATGTGACCCTTTTGGTCAAATCAAAATTATGATCATCTACCCATAGAGGACAGATTCTAGAGTAAAAATCCCTACTCTTTGATGATCACTTGTCTGGCTTAATACTGTCCCTCTGAGTTTAAGCAAGACCAATTATTTGCTTTGAACAAGTTATTATAAAGAGAGCAAGTAGTTTGTAATTAAAAAATATTATTGTACTATTTTATTGGAATTTGTCTTTTTCAGACTGGTTTTACTTTAGTCTTAATAATTTCTTTATTTAATCACAATGAATACAACATGTTTGTAATTGGGTTTCAACCATAAAATGCATAACCCCCCCTCACCAACGCAAACTTTCCTGCCACCATTTCCCCCCATATCACTTCTTCTCCAACCTCTGCCTGCCTTAAAGACAGGCATTCTCTCTCTCTTTCATTATTGTAGTTATTAGTGTAGTTATTTTACTAACTAAACATTCTTTGTGATAAACTTCATATCATAGGCTGGTTCTTCGAGCCCTCATCTCTATTATCTCTAAGTATTATTATTATTATTATACTTTTATTTTGATTAAATCTCACAGATGAGTGAGATTTTTTTGTGTTTATCTTCTCTCTGACATATTTCACTCAACATAATAGTCTCCATATCCATCCATGTATAGGCGAATTTTGTGACTTCATTTTTAACAGTTTCATAGTATTCCATTGTAAAGATATGCAACAGTTTTTTAAGCCACTCACCTCTTGTAGGGCATCTGGGTTGTTTCCAGATTATGGCTATTGTAAATAGCACTGTTGTAAATATAGAAGTGTAGAGGGCATTATTGTATTGTGTTTTTGTGTTCCAAGGGTATATCACTAGGAGTGGTATTGCTGGGTCATTTGGGAGCACAATGTCCAGTTTTTAAAGGAATATACATATTGTTTTCCGGAAAGGCTGGACTAGACAGCATTCCCACCTGTAGTTAATAAAAGTTTCTTTCCACTTTAATGCCAGCACTAATTGCTCTTGTTTTTTGTGATATGTGCCAGTTTCTGTGGCATGAGATGATATCACATTGTTGTTTTAATTTGCATCTCCCTGGTTATTAGTTATGTGTATAATTTTTTCATATGTCTTTTGGCCATCTGTATTTCTTCTTTGAGGAAATATTTGTTCATTTCTTCTCATTTTTTGATGGGGTTAGATTTTTTTTGTTAAATTATGTCAGTACCTTGTAGTCTTATATATTATTGTATGAATAGTTTCTCCAATTTTGTGGGTTACCTTTTACTCTAGTCTCTGTTTCCCTTCAAATGTAGAAGCTTCTCAATTTGATGTAATCCCATTTGTTTATCTCCGCTTCCACTTGTTTGTGGAAAAAAAGTAGGTAGGAAACATCCCTTTCCCCAACTTTAAATTGTACTACAAAGCAATAATCATTAAAGCAGCATGATACTGGAACAAAGGCATATATTCAGATCAATAGAAAAGACCTGAGTATTCAGACAATGAACCCCAGGCATACAATCAATTAATATTTGAAAAAAGGGCAATAATATTTAAATGGAGCAAGGAAAACCTCTTCAACAATTGGTGTTGGGATAACTGGTCAGATACATGCAATAAAAGCAAACCCAGACCTACCTTTAATACTATGCATAATGGTCAAATTAAAATGGATATAAAAATAAATATATAAAAAGTGATATCAAACCTGAAACTATAAGGTATGTATATAGAAGAAAAAAATTTAGGTAGAACACTCCATGACATTATGATTAAAAGGAGGACACACCACTATTCAGACAATTAGTTTTACATTAATTTTTTTTCTTTTTTTTTTAAGTTAGGTCGGGCTTTGCACCTGGGCTATTTCTGGCTCATTTCTTAGGGTCCACTCTTTATGATGTTGAGGCAACCATAAGGAATATCTAGGATTGAACCAGGGTCAGCTGCAAGCAAGGGAAGACCCTGAGCTACTGTACTCTCTCTCCATCTCTTCTTTATTGGTTTTACATAACTACACAACATGTTTGTAGCTCCATATTTAACAGTGTCTACAACAAAGAAGTCGGGTAGTCTCTGGTTTAATGTATACAAAAAAAAAGAAGTCTTGATACTTTTAACTGCAAGGAATTTTGTCAGCCAGATAAAACCTCTGGCAGATGGGTAGTAGATAAAACTGTACTTCTAGTCAAACCTTAGATTGTACTTTATGAGACCCTAAACAGAAAAGCCATCCAACCATTCTAAATTCCAGGCTAACAAAAATCAGAGACAATGTGGTGTGTTAAGCTACATATATGTAACTATTTCTTCTACAGAAATAGAAAAATAATATATACAATCTTTCCTCATAAGTGAAAGATGCTTATATGTATGACCAGGAATTTTAATTCTATCTTATCTCAGTGCAACCTATTCTGGAAAATTCTTCTTAGTCATTTTTCAACTGAATTGGACTTGACTGTAAAGACCATTTCTTTCACAATTGTATTATGAATGCACAAATATTTTTTATTTTAATATCTTTATTTATAGAATTCGATTATAAACATGATTGTGGTTGGGATTCAATCATATAAAGAACACCCCCCCCCTTCATCAGGGATGCACAAATCTCAAGCTCTTAAAAGGAAGAATGTTTTAACACTATAATGACCAGGTTACTTTGATTAAAAAATTAAAACAAAGACATAATTTATGTTTGATTTAAATTTAGTATCATGAAATGAAGCAAGCTACACTATGTGTGCTAGTAACATAGTTCAACAAAATTTTTTTTGGCCACATTCAGTGACTCTCAGGGGTTACTCCTGGCTATGCACTCAGAAATGGAAGGTGACGCCTTACCACTTGCACTCTGCTCCTTACTGCTCTGGCCCCATCAACAAATATTTTAACAAATAAAACTTTACAGAATATTTGAACCTTAACATTTACAATTAGGAGATTAAAGTATATGTTTGCCTTTCTACTTCAAAAATAATGATCTGTGTTACTGATGGAAATAGAAATGTCAGAGTGGTTGACTTTTTCTAGTTACTTTTTTTTCTAAATTTATCTATTAACTTTGTTTAATTAAATTTATGAAAATAATATTTTTTGTTTTGGGGTTACACCTGACAGCACTCAAGGGGTTGTCTTAGATTTGTGCTCAGAAATGACTCTATGCATTCTTCAGGGATCATATGGCATGCCAGGGATTGAACTTGAGTTTGCTGAATGCAAGGCAAATACCCTACCCACTGTGTTATCATCCTGCTCAAATTTATGACATTTTCCAAGAATAATATAGAATAAAGAGAAAATAGAAGAAGACTTGGAAGTTTATTTTTGGCACATATTGCTATCAATGACTTAAAGGTTTAGAGGGATCCTGAATATTAAAAAGAAAAAAAAAAGCAATAATACTTTATTTTAGTATAGTCTATTAATTTTTACATTTTTTGTTAATTAAGTTTCTAACTTCCCCATTTTCTTTATGTAATAGTAATGGTTATGAATGTATATATAATCATTTATTAATAAATTTAATTGGTTTCAATCCTACAAAAATTTCCTAAAGTAGTAGATGACAAGAAAAATTTTGTGAGAAGATTGAAAAAATACAAGAAGACATGAGCTATTCCAGGTGTGGCCTCTATGTAGAAAAAGAGGAAGACTCTATTCAAGATGAAGATTGGGTAGGATTGTGCAAACTTTGTGTAATACCCAATCATATGTTTAAAGTAACTATGCTTTCGCAAGAATTGCCAAACATTACAGAGGATTGTAATAATACTTAATGTTACATGTGGTAACACTATTCTAATATTAGGCTTTCACAAATGTCTTCTATAAGAAAGTAGCTTCATCTGCCAACTCTATCCATACTGATAATTCATGAACATTGCATTTTTTATGATGTTCGCTAGTAGTGGGCAAGTGCCAGTATATCTAGTGAGACTAAGCTGTTCTGAAACAATTGATATTCAGAGTGCATTTCGAAAGGTTTGGAAATTAAGAAAAAATTATCTGAGATACTATGGTTGAACAATAGTAGGGAATATTTTCAGATACCAACTACATGAGCTAGGAAGAACTTACATCATTGAACATGTATTCCACACCACCTCTAACGTGCTAACAATAGGGTGTTTGCAATAAAGATTTTCTGCATGTCTTAAAGATTCTCTAAGTGAGTAAAATGAACAAAAGTCTCACAACAAATTGATGCCTTCGTCCTTAATGTGAATCCTTCTAACATGAAACATAGCATTAGCATTCAAAAACTGTAATCAAATCAGTCTACATCAAATGCATTTTCACTTGCTAGAATATGTTGTCATTTAGAAAATTTCTCTCAGGTACACACCCTATAACCTGCGAAATGCTATTGTCATAAAAGTCATAACATGTTTTTTAAGAAAACACATTAGATTCTACATTACTGTAAGCATGCTTTCCACAACATTCTTTTATAAGATCCCTACTATTTTATATTTCAATAGTTTTTCATTAAATGGGAGATATTTAACATAATAATCTGTTTTTGTGCTTGCTTTCAAGATGCTAATTTCATGGTTTTCAGTATAATGAACATATTCTTTAAAATTGGAATGTCTAAAAATCAATAAATATGTCTATGCCTGTCTGTGAATATACATGCATATGTGTACCACATACAATACTTATGAATATAGATCTTATTTGATTATCTCTTCAAAAAATTATTTTAATGCAGAACAGTTAAAGTGGTCCACTTAAAATGAGACCCAGGGGCCAGAGAGATAGCATGGAGGTTAAGTGTTTGTTTTGCATGCAGAAGGACGGTGGTTCGAATCCCGGCATTCCATATGGTGCCCCGAGCCTGCCAGGAGCAATTTCTGAGCGTAGAGTCAGGAGTAACCCCTGAGCACTGCCAGGCATGACCCCCCCAAAAAAAAACAAACAAAACAAACAAACAAACAAATACAAACGAGACCCAGCTCTTTCCTATTGTAAATACAAACTCAGAACATTGAGGAAATGCTGACTGACTGGTTCCAGCCTCAACATCTCTTATTTCCAAGTGTTCTTTTGTTCTGGATGCTAGAGTTAGATGCCACAAGTTAGTGGAAGATGCTTTCTAGTTTTTGCAGATACTGAATTACTTCGTATTTACTTCTGAATTGCCCCTTATCTCCTAATATTTATGTCCTTTTTATATACAAATATCAATTAAATGGCACCTCTTCAGAAAAATAGTTCTATTTCACCAACCATAAAACAGTTGTCCTCTCCCATCACCTTAGCTATCACTTACAATGTCCCTCTGCCTCGTTTTTATATTTGTCCTCACCACTTATTGGTGTGTATAGATTTACATTCAGTCATACCCAACTAGAAATAAGCAATATTTACAGTGTTATAATAGAACAGTTTGTAGCAGTGACACTGTAGAATGAGGAAAGCTTGCTTGTGAAGTAAACGTGAATTTTGAAAGTTTGACTTTTTCATCTGCTCTGTAACATTTGGCAATTACTTCAACTCTCTAAATATCTTCTCTTCAGTAGAACATAAATGCAATAACTATTTCATAAGGTTCTTGTAGAATTCTAGAGATGGTGGATAAAAAATAATTCTAGAGATAATATAAAATTTATTTATTAACAACCAGAAAGAAATCAAAAAATTTAACTTATATATATGTATATATCAGAAAAATAAGTGAGATATGGAAACAGAAATTCTAAGAGAGAAGGTCACACATTTTCACATAAGCTGATATTTTGTTATGTTGTTAATTTCCAAAATTTCAACTCAATTTAAGTATTTTTAAAATTTTTAGCACAAATGAAAATATACAAAATGTCTAAAGTATTCTTTTGAAAGAAATCACTGCCAATTATGTAATTAGAGGTTCATCTCATTTTGTCTTTTTAGGAAAGCACATTGAGTCAATGTTCTACTGTAGACTGGAAATACAGCTTAATGAGCATTGCTTGAAAGAAATCTAGGTCCAATCCTCAGCACAGCATAGTCTCATGAGTACAATAGGGAATGACTTCTGAGTGCCCTACCAACCAGGGAGTTGCTTTTGAGCATCTCAGTGTGTGGCCCCTACACAAAACCACAAGAGATAAAGAGAAAAAATGCTCTATTATCTTCATTGTTTCTCAGCAGTCTGAGAATTTTCTCTAATGCTGGAGGCCCGGATTCTCTCCCCAGTACCACATAATTTCTTGACCTTTACTAGGGACAAACCCTGGGCATGCAACCAGAAGTAGTCATGAAGACTGTTGGCTGTTGCCCCCCAAAAAATTAATTTAAAATTAAAACAAATTTTAATTCTGTTCTTAGTATTTAATTGATCTAGATATTGAAGTTTCTTTCATTTTTTTACTTAGAGATCATGACTAACGATACCAGTAATGGTAAGTGTCCTGCCTAATGTGTTCCAACACCACACCACTACCAGAACAGAGTGTCAGCAAGTTTCCTCTCAGCATCTCAAGAACCTCTATAAGCCACTTCTCACCTCTACTCACCTTTGGTAGCCTCAATCCTTTTGGCTGACTCTTAGGCTCTATTGTCAATGGCCACATGTTACTCTCTTCATATGGTTCTTTATACTTCAAATCTGAGAGAGTTCTGTCCTTGTACCCCTCCCTCCAACTGACTTTATTCCACATGATATCCTCTTATTCTAATAGCATAGGAGTGAATTTCATGAGTTAGTTAGCTTTTCTCATAATTGAACTTCTTATTTATACTACAATTTCTCTATCCACCCACATGTGCATGGGCACTTGAATTGTTTCTAGATACTGACAATTGTGAAGAGTGTTGCAATGAATACAAGAGTGCAATTCCCTTCCAATGTTGTTTTTGAGTCCTCTAGGTAGATATATGCGAAGAAACAAAACTGTAGGGTGATATGGAAGCTTGCAATTCTTAATTTTTTGAGAGGCTGTCATCCTGTTTTACACAGAAGTTGTCCTTTTTTATTATAATTGTTTTGTTTTGTTTTTGTTTTTAGGACCACACCCGGCAGTGCTCAGGGTTATTCTTGGCTCTGTGCTAAGAAATAGCTCCTAGCAGGCACGGTGAACCATATGGGATGCCAGGATTCAAATCACCATTGGTCCTGGCGGCTGCTTGCAAGGCAAACACCCTACCGCTGTGCTATCTCTCAGGCCCCAGAAGTCGTTTTTTTTTAATCTTTTATTTTTAATTATGAGAACAAAGATGCAAAGAGGACAAGGTAAAGTTACAGTTGAAGGACAATCACCCATAAACAGAATTCTCAGTAGTCCTATTGTTGATATCTTAACTTTGAACTTTCAGCCAAAGAACATTAAGAAAAATAAAATGGAAACTATGTACAATTTCTTTGTCCCCAGATTGTAGTACATAATATTTCTTAGCAGCACACAAAGCAATCTAAAGCCATAAAACTTATGTAACTCCTTAAACATTGAAGGCAAAGTACTTTTTACATTTCCATGCGCATGCATATTAGTTTAAGTTAACCTCAAAAGTTTAAGTGGTTTGTTTCTCTTAAGGATTCGAACCACCATTGGTCCTGGCGGCTGCTTGCAAGGCAAACACCCTACCGCTGTGCTATGTCTCAGGCCCAAGAAGTTGTTTTAATTGACATCCTTACCTACAGTGGATGGGGTTCCTTCACCCCACATCCCAACCAACATTGCTTATTTTTATTCTTTGGACATGTGCTATTCTAAATGTGTGAAGTGATATCTAAGAGTTGTTTGGATTTGCATGTACCTATTTGCATTTCCCTAACTATAAGTGATGGATAGTATTTTTCATATACTACTAATTGGCTGTCTGTATGTCTTTGTTGATGGTGTCTATTCAGCTATTCTCCCCAGGTTTTGTTGGGGTTGTTTTTACTTCATTATTGTTTTGCAAGTGCTTTATATATCTTGGATATTATCTCTGAAAATGTGTGATAAAGAAACAGTTTTTTCCCACTTTATAAAATATCTTTTTATTCAGGGGCCAGAGCGGTGGCACAAGCAGTAAGGTGTCTGCCTTGCCCGCGCTAGCCTAGGACTGACTGGGGTTTGATCACCCCCGACATCCTATATGGAGTGATTTCGGAGCACATAGCCTGGAGTAGCCTCTGAGTTTCACCGGGTGTGGCCCAAAAACAAAAAAAAATATTTTTATTATATTCATTTTTTTGGTGGAGAAGCCTTTTAATCTACAAATAAAATTTATAGAACTAAGTGGACAGTGTGCTACACATATGACATATATACAGATATACACATATATATTAAAAAAGGAAGCTATTGTTTGCTAATAAAAGATGGAAGTGAGTTTTTGACCTACTTTGGGACTAATTGTACAGAAATACAAGATATATTTTGGAACGTATTTTTTTAATGAATGACAGGTTCTTGTTATATCTTGAACATGGTCAGGCTAAAGAAGTTCTATATGGCTGAAGGATTAAAAAAGTGTTTTTGCAATTGGCTACTTTGCCTCTTATTTTTTATAACTGAAGATGTAATGAGAGTTCAATTTTATATATTTTACTGCCATTCATATTGCCTTATTCTTTAAAAAACTATATTTTAAGAAAAGAAGTGGCAGCAATGCTCATCAAATTTTTGTATTAGTTTCCTGTCCATGTTGACATACATAAAAACTGTACCCCACAACATAAATCCATTGTATATTCTTTTAACATAAAAGTTATAGTAGTTTATATATGACTATATCAAAAAGACTTAATGATATATTTGTACTGTTTATAGACTACATTTTTAATACTTCAAAATGTTTAAGAATAAGTCATATTTAAAATAGAGTTTTATTGGGCCGGGAAGGTGGCGCTAGAGGTAAGGTGTCTGCCTTACAAGCGCTAGCCAAGGAACGGACCGCGGTTCGATCCCCCGGCGTCCCATATGGTCCCCCCAAGCCAGGGGCGATTTCTGAGCACATAGCCAGGAGTAACCCCTGAGCGCAAACGGGTGTGGCCCAAAAACCAAAAAAAAAAAAAATAGAGTTTTATTACAAGTATAACATTCTTCCTATTACTTAAATCAGGCACCTGGCAAATGTTCTATTTTACATATTAATTTATTATAAAGCTCTGGGCATTGTTCAAAAATGAGCATGACATTAAATAATGAATAGGAAGGCTAAAAATTCTTTAACATAAATACACTATTTCACAAATAACCCAAGAGCCATTTTCTCTCTCTCTCCTGTCTTTCTCTCTTTCTCTCTTTATATGTAGACTATTTTCCTGTCAATATATTTCTAATTATGTCTTTGTATCTTCATCTCTTAAGCTAACTGTGTGTCCAAATAAATCAGCTCAGTTTTCTTTCCTTTTTTAGTCTTCACAGATTTATTTGAAGAACTCTTAGTATATCACAGCATGCATCGGTTACCTGAATAGATGGGAATGGTCTTGTTTAAGTCTGCTTTACTAAAGTAGAAAAGAGAATCAATGTTGCTTTATTCAGTTTAACTAGGTTAGCTTTATATGGAGGTAAAAAGACAACTGCAATTATATTATCTGATTATTTATAAGAATTAAGATAAATTAGTACTATAAGTGATGGCTCAGATTAATTTCTGTTCCCTCCAGGGTTTCTAATGAATAGATGAAGGAAAGATTCTTTTCAGCATGGCTTTCAGTAAGGGTTGGGCTGGTTGGCTTCTGAGCTCTATTTACTGGGCATCAGAGCAGAGAGAGAAGAAGCATTGAATTAGAGGAGACAGAGTGACCAAAAATAAAAATATCTGCCAGTTCTTCTGTTTCACCTGATTCTGGCCCTTAACCTGAGTGAATGGTCTTCCTTCTTAGATTTTTATGACACATTTTCTTTGGGTATACTTCAACTAGACATGCGTAAATCGGATTTTCTAACATGTTTTCATTCCATGCTTGTAAGAAGCCACTGAGCCAAACTAGTTAAAATAACTAGCTTTGCTGTGCTAAATGATTCATCAAGCCAATTGGAACTTCAACTCCATCCAAACAGGGAGCTTGCTATTCTCATTCCCAAGACCTGCTCTGTCGCATTTCTTCATAATTTTAGCTACTATTTATTCACCCAATTTTAGAATTGGTGCTACTTTAAATAACACCTATCCTTCTTTCACATCTTTCGTTAATACCTTTTTAAGTATTAGCATTGTGTTCTACATTTTTAAAGTTTATATTTTCTAATTTGTTCTAAAACCTCCTGTATCATTTTAAGCTCATTTATAATGAGTATCATATACAATGCATTCTATGTTATCCGCCACGATAATTTAACTTTTAAAAGAAAAAAATTGCAATTATAGTTAGAAATTAATATATAGTATTAAGTTTTCACTTAATTTATTCACTTCAAATTATTCTTTGCTTTTTTTTCTTTTCTCTTACTTTTGGTTTTTTTGTTTGTTTGTATGTTTTACCAGATAAATATTTATTTTTAATTTTGGTAGGTTAGTTTTGGTAGGTTAATTTATAATTTTCCATTCTGTTAATAAACTTTTTTCATTTTCTTGTTCTTGTTTTTGGATACCAATACTTCTTTTACTTGAAGACACAGACACACAAACACACACACACACACACACACACACACACACACACACCTTTTGTCCCAGCAGATATATTCTTTCTAAACCCTGTACCACATTTTTTTCTGACCAGAATCCTTCAAAACACAAACAAAAAGATGAAAACTTTAGAAGAGTTATATTATCTCTTTCTACTCCTTGCTCTAGTATTTGAATTTCAAGGGTGTCATTTAGAACATGTTTAACTTCCTCTTAATTTTCTTCATTTTTGAAAAAAGTTTTTGAATTGGTTTTTCACTAGATTTGTTTTTTTCCCCCTTCCTAATTAGTGTTCAGGAGGCCCAAGGGTTGGGGCACAGAGGGTCTACTTAAATTTTTCGTCTTCCTGGGCATATGGTTCATGGCTCAAGGCTTCTAGAGTCCAAGGATGCAATGCTGTGCCCTGGATTTTCTAGGCCACCAGGCAGTGCTTGCTCTTCTCTTCTTCTCTAACCCCTTCCAGCCAACTAGAATTTCTTTCACGGTTGCAATCAGAAATGCTTGAGGATCATGGTGCAAGGAACTGAACTGGGGTAACCATATATAAGGAATATGCACTGATCCCTGTACTATCATCTCTCCTGCCCTGGTTAACCTCTATACTTTTGCCTACAATTTTTTTGTTTATTTTTGTTTCAAACAGGGTACTAGTATAATTTGTTTTCCTAAATTCTAGCTTGATTTAAAATAAATTGATCTAGTTATGGCATTCTTGAGTTGCTGTTCCCTTCTGTCTTTTCTAGTTTTAGCTACTAATAGGAAGATAGATCTCCATGCTAAGCACGCTTTCTCCCATTTTTTGTGGGCAACTTCTATTTCTGCTTGTAGGTTCATAAATATTTTAGCCTTTTTCATGTTCAGAATTTTATCAGGATACATTCATTAGACATGACTCTTATTCATCAATTTAGTCTGAAAGTCTTTATCTCATTTTTCTTTTATTCTCCATTTGGAAATTCTGTAACACATTTTTTATCATCTGTTTCTAAGCTTCAATTCTTTTTCTTTTTACTAATAATCACCATCTCTTTCTTTTTGCTTTGCCATTTGAAATGTTAATTGTACTTGATCTCGTGGGCTATATATTGTGATTTGTGCTGGGCAGCCTCCTTCTCAGACAGTCAATACAGCTAAGTTTAAGATAATGGTTCTTTGTTCTGCTGTTCTTTTGTCATTTAATCACAAGAAAACCTTTGTCAAAAATACTAAATATTATTTTATTATTTTATATTTTATGTGTCCCATCAGAAGTTCCAATTTGTTGCAAATGTGGCTAAATTATTCTCCATGATCATAGTCTCTCTGACTGATGGGAAACTTTAGGTAGAAATTCTTTTTTTCTTTGCATTTAATAGAGGTCAACACAAGATGATAGAGTTTCCTACCTGATTAAAAATTTAATGATGAGAAAAACAGAAGGATTTTTTCTTTTACCTAAAAATATATGTATAAAGATCCTTTGACTATTCCTTTCTACAGTAATCTTCAATCTCTTCCCTGTAGTCTTTCAGTCTCTAGGAATTAAATGATTCATTAATCTGTGACTTCTTCTGAGGGTCAGTAACAATTGCATATTCCTGTACAATAGAGTCAACTTTATTTCTAAGGTGTCATCAAATTTAAAAGGAAAAGCATGAAAAAAATTTTAAAGAACTGTAGGATAAGTCCAGAAAACAGGACATTGTCAATCTTCTTTCTACGGGACTGCAGATCCCTAAAAACTAGACTTGTTTTTATATTTACTTGTTTGAGACCTATTCTTTAGGAAATAATATTTTTCTTTTTTTTTTTTTTTTTTTTTTTTGATTTTTGGGCCACACCCGGTAACGCTCAGGGGTTACTCCTGGCTATGCGCTCAGAAGTTGCTCCTGGCTTGCGGGACCATATGGGACGCCGGGGATCGAACTGTGGTCCGTCCAAGGCTAGTGCAGGCAAGGCAGGCACCTTACCTCTTGCACCACCGCCCGGCCCCGGAAATAATATTTTTCACAAGGACTACTTATTCTTCACAAGAACTATTGGTTCTGACTTTAATATATACAAAATCCCAATTATGTTAATTATTCATGAGCCACAATCAATAAAGAACTGTAAATCTACTGAAATAGGACTTGAGAGTAGAGACCAGGTAAACTTGGTATCAAATTCATGCTCCTGGCATATATCTCCTGCAAGAGTTACATAGTGAGTTGGTCAAATGCTGTGTACTTATTGAAGAAAGTATGACTGCATGTTAGGCTATCAGAGAACTACTGAATTGAATTTTTATTGAAATAAATATATATGTTCAGTGTAAACAAATGTGCAGCTCTCCGAGGTGGTAGCTTTGTGAGTGCTGAATAATGATGTATCACAAATTTGAATTAGTCTAAGAATGGTAGGGCTGGAGCAGTAGGATGACTTTGGTTCAAACCCTATGTGGCCCCCCAAGCCAGGAGTGATTTCTGAGTGCATAGCCAGGAGTAACTCCTGAGCATCACAGGGTGTGACCCAAAAACCAAAAACAAAAAAAAAATCGTTCTAAATGCACTTATCATATTCTCAGAGACTTATAGTAAATCCAGTGTAGAGGATACTTGACATCTATAATAACTGAATAGAAAATAATTATAACATAGTCCCAAACAGCAAGTTTATGCAGTGTGGTCATTTCTGAGCATATTGGTTTTTCTGAACATTTTAAATTTAACTCACCTAAATATTACATTTAACCTTATTAACATTTTAATATTTTGTCCATTGATAACTTGTCCCAATATTTGATTAGATATGCTGAATTTTATTATTTAATTTTCAACTTATAAAATTAAGTTATGGAATGCATTTATCAGCCACCATAGTGTGTGGAGAATCAGTAAATTTACTCTAAGGTTGTTTGTTTGTTTGTTTTTAACTAGCAAGTAACTTGTATATAGTTAACAAATAAGAGCTATTTTAACCAAATTTATCTTCTCTTGTCCACTGAAAATGGGGCAACCAACTAAAAGCATAATTTTAAGATATAGGTTTGAAAGACATCTTTGCTAGCAATTAGTGACACAATGTCTCATAAGTTTGTAACTGACCCTCTTCAGTTTAACATTTTCAATAAACAATATATCATTTACTGAGACAGATTGTAGTATTACTTTGAACCCAAAGCTATATGGAGGAAAAGTGCTGGTAAAAATTATTTTTAAGATCTTAAGATTCTGGAGTGAAAGCATAGCAATAGGGCAGCCTCACACGGGAGGGACTAGAGTTTGATCCCAGGTATCCCATATGTCCCCTGAGCTTGCTAGGAACAGTTTCTGAGCACAGAAACCAGGAGATACCCCCATGTGCTGCTGGATAAATAAACAAATAAACAAAAAATAAACAAAAACAAATAAACAGAAAACAAACAAACAAAAATATCTTGAAACTCAAAATTAACCAATGACATCATTTGCTTTCAGACATTTCCAAAAAGTAGCCAAATTCACTGTATAAACAAAGGCAAATATCTCTATAAGGAGACGAGGGAGAAACTCACATCTAAAGAACACTATTAATTTGATTTCAACCAGAATAATAGAAGTATTCAAGTCTAATCAAATGAAATGTTTGAAAAAAAAACTGGCATCATTTAGCTAGTATGTTCAATGGCTTGGGTGGTACTCTCAAATGGAAGAGATCAGGCCATAGGTCTAACATGTAATGAGAGCAAACTTAGCTTTCCTAAAAGTACATACTTTATAAACAATATAAATTACTTTAAAAAATGTCTAGAGGGGCCGAAGAGATAGCATGGAGGTGGGGGCGTTTGTCTTTCATGCAGAAGGTCATTGGTTCAAATCCTGGCATCCCATATGGTCTCCTGTGCCTACCAGGAGCAATTTCTGAGTGTGGAGCCAGGAGTAACCCCTGAGCACTGCCGGATGTGACCCCCCAAAAAATTGTCTAGAGATTCACAATAGTGAATTTCCTGTTACTCAAAGAACTTCAGCAGTTACAGAATAATGGAATTTGTGATCCCAAAATGGTCTTGGTTTTTATTAGAGAGAAAATTATTTAAATATCTAAAGCACTGTTAAAGTACTTACAATTGAGCTACAATTGGGGGGGCAGGGGTCTTCATCTGTATGCTCAAAGCTTAGTCCTGAGTCAGGGATCAATCATTCCTGGAGGGGCTTCAGGGAATCATGCAATACCTGGGCTATAACCTAGGTTTGTCTCATGCCAAGCTAGTGCATTGTCTGCTGTGCTATCTCTCTAGTTCTTGAGATCCAATTTTTAAATGTTGTAATCATTATTAGCATGATTTAAAATACTTGTTTCTCACCTTGCAAGTATTTGTATATGTTTAAATATTTTTACATTTTGTGTATCTTGAGAATTTTTAAATTAACAATGATTCTTTTATCTACAATAATTTCATGACTTGAATTTACAAATTTAATTCTTATTTGCTATTATGCTAATATTATACATTTTTGGAAATTCAAAATTTTCACCTCATTCTCCCCCCAAAAAATGCAGGTCTTTTTTCTTTTTTTTTCCTTTATTTCTTTTCTTTTTCCTCATATAGGGGTGTTATTCATGCTTTGTTCCTGGCTCTGTGCTCAAGAATCACTCCTACTAAGGTTCAGTGGACCATATAGGATGCTGGAAATCAAACCTGCATTGGCTACATGTAAGTACTCTACTTGCTATACTATGGATCTGGCCCAGGACTTTTTTGTATTTATCTGTCCTTTCTCATCTTCACAATTTCTCACTTCCATTTGGTACTTTCACTTAATATTGTATCATACCATGAAGTTTAAATTCCACACTGAGCTATCCCAAACAATATCTGATAACTAAACATATAGACTATAACATTTACAATTTTGTCCCTGGAACTTCTTTAACAATTAACCTGATCATATCTTGGAAAAAAAATAGATAAAAATTAATCGTGAAAATTACCCTTTCTATAGCATCTCATGAAAATTATGGTCCCTAAATAGATAATTTATAAACTTTATATCCAATAAAAAACAATGGCCCAGAAGGAGGTTAAAAGAGTAAGTAAAGTAGTATTATTTACTAATAAATTCACAATGACATCTCAGGGCCACAGTTCTGAAAGTTTGTAACTTAACTCTAATATTTAAAGGCATATACACAAACTGCTAAAAATCTAGAGATCCTGGAATTAAAATTCACCACTTACAAAAGACTTAAAAAAGAAGTATGGGGCCAGAGAGATAGCATGGAGGTAAGGCATTTGCCTTTCATGCAGAAAAACAGTGGTTCGAATCCCGGCATCCCATATGGTCCCCTGTGCCTGCCAGGGGTGATTTCTGAGCATAGACCCAGGAGTAACCCCTGAGCACTACTGAGTGTTACCCAAAAATAAAAACAAACAAAAAAGCATAATAATTTAGTACATTTTAAGATAAGAATTATAGTTGTGGTATATAAATCTGGAATATAATTCAATCAAATGTAAATTGAACTTTGAACTGATTTCAGTAAACTGTAAAGCAATTATCATACAATGTTATCTTCCTAAGATAAAAACATCATGCAACTATTATTAATGATAGAAAAAATATGATGTCTACTAAGTGCTAGGTATTAAAAAATATCCTCTAAGGACCTTAAGAAGTAATAAGTTAATTATATCAAATCAATAAATTATATTCAATAAATTACAGTCATTAATGTATACATTATTTTGCTAAATTATTTGAGAGACAGAGATATGACTAAGTAATACCTTTGCCCTCAAGAACTTTAAATATGCTCCAATAATTCTGAAGAAATAAGAAATATTATACAGAATAACTACAGAAATTAAAGAAGACGTGATTTGGCTAATGTTTGAGCTGTAGTTTCAACATATTGTTAGTATTTTTTATCTATCTGTAACTTCTGTGTGGAAATTATAATAGAAGTGGCAAATTCCATGGCATGCACACATTGGCAGGACTCTTTTCCTAAGAATGTGGTGTTCATCAAATCATGTTTATGTGTCAAGCCTTTGTAAGACCTTAATTGAGATCTCTGGTTGAGATCCTGGATGAAAAAGCCATTCATTATGCTGAATATATGTCATGACCAGTCAAGATAAAAACTTTACCTATTTCATGGTGAACTAGGTTTGATGAACTCTTCCTGCTTCTTTGCAACCACATTCCTGTATTGTTCATTTATCAAATTTTCTCATTGATTTTTTTGTCACTTTGTGCAGTATCAGTTGCTAGATTCTTTATGTGTGCGTGTTTGATTATTTGTTTGTTTTTAGGCCACACCCAGTGATGTTCAGATGTTACTCCTATGCTCTCAGAAATCTTTCCTGGCTTGGAGGACCATAAGGGACACCAGGGGATGGAACCAAGCTGAACCTAGGTCAGCTGCATGCAAGGAAAACACCATACCGCTGCACCACCATTCCAGCCCCAGTTACTAGATTCTTAGAGAGTAGATCTCCATAGTTTTGAAAAAGAACTAGCTTTCCTTATAACAACAAAACAAATTGATTTATGAGCTCATGTTCTAGCATCAGGAATGATAAGCCTGTATATATTCAAATATATCTGAAGTGTTATTTCTATTAATCTTTTGAACACATTTTATCCCAAATGCTTCTATCTTAAATCCCATTTGTGTAGGATCTATCAGACCTAATGAAGTTCTGAGTTTATAGAATAGTAGAATAGGGCCTCAGTCATTTTAAATCCTATTCTTAGGTACATGCTTTAAACAATATCTCAGAAAATGGCCTGGTATTGCTTTAGAACCAATGGACTACACAATGTTATTCTTCAACTGGAGCATAATTTCTTTTTATGGTATCAGTTTCCTGAAAATTAACAAAATCTTCTGGATCTGATAGAAGGCGGTGTTGATTAAATTGCAGCCTACCTATGATTTGTATAAATATAATATTCTAAGTTCTACAATTAAGACATTTGATGCCTGTCAGAATTAGACAGCTTGAGTACTGTTTTCAAGTATAAAATTTATTTTTTTCTAGTAGTTGGATGGGTGATGCTACATGAAATGCTTTCCTGGTATTCTTTAGATACTTGAATCCTAAGAGTTTCATGAAGGTGGAGTTATTCTCAATCTTTATAGTTATAACTAAAAGTGCAGATTATGTCTTACAAAGTCTTCTGATATACTGTTTCCTTTGGCATCTAGTCATATTAACTTGTGTAGCCACTACTTAAAATGGCCTTACAAAATACCTTGGAGCATGTCAAGATGATTCAGATACATTGGACTATACTATGACAGTAAAGCACACAAAATAGGCTAGTTGTTCATCAAGACAAAATGTATTAAACTTCCTATTTCAGTTGATGACAAACTGTAGAACAAGGAAACATGGGATTTCTCAAACCAGTGATCATGTGTAGGAAGTCTTGCTAATCTTATCTAGCAAAGATATCATAAATAGTATGCAGATGAGGCAACATTTTATTATACTTGTTCTAGTTCTAATTTTTAAGTATTAATTTTTGAAAGTTGGTGAACAAAAAGTGATACTGCAGAAACTATCTCCCATATAATGTTAGGTATCTATTATCAATTTTTAGGATTAAGAATTATTTGACAATTACTATATTTCCAGAAGAATGCTCTAGAGTCTTCCACTCAGGTTTCCTAAAAGTTACTACCACAGCCCAGTAAAGAAATGTGACATTTTTTATGACAATAAAATGGGTCAAGAAATAGCTTTAAGAAATAGTCTCTTCTTGGGACCAGAGCAGTGGCACAGAGCAGTAAGGTGTTTGCCTTGCTGGTGCTAGCCTAGGATGGACTGTGGTTAGATCCCCGACATCCCATATAGTCCCCAAGCCAGGAGCAATTTCTGAGCGTATAGCCAGGAGTAACCTCTGAGCATCACTGGGTGTGCTCCCCCCAAAAAAAGAAATAGTCTATTCTTTACATTTAGAATCCAAGGACTATCTTTGAGTCCGTTGACCCAATAGACCTACTGTGAAATAGACCTGGTGGGGCTCTTGGGAGCTATTTGGGGTGCCAAGGATTGAACCTGGATGGCCTGCATACAAGGCAAACACCTTACTTGCAGTACTAACTTCTAGACCCTATTTGTCTCCTCTCTTAACAAGACAGTGATACTATATTTTGCAACTCCTGTTTATCTGTGTCAACTCAGATCCTGTGTCACTGAGTCCCTGAAATATTTAAATTTTCTCTTCTGATTTCCAGGGCGGGATTCAGAACATAAAAACCGGCCGGCAGACTGCTGCAGAAGCTGGATTCCCTGCTTGGGACATCAGGCGGGGAAAAGACACGAATCTAAGCCTGCGCAGAGGGGCCCAACTGTGAGTGTGAACTGTAAATATCTGTCTACTGTCCTCTTGTGTGAATCTCTTGGGAGTGGGGCAAAAGAGCTCCAGAAATCTGCTCTCCCTACCCCGGAGGCCATTTCCAGGGCGGGATTCAGAACATAAAAACCGGCCGGCAGACTGCTGCAGAAGCTGGATTCCCTGCTTGGGACATCAGGCGGGGAAAAGACACGAATCTAAGCCTGCGCAGAGGGGCCCAACTGTGAGTGTGAACTGTAAATATCTGTCTACTGTCCTCTTGTGTGAATCTCTTGGGAGTGGGGCAAAAGAGCTCCAGAAATCTGCTCTCCCTACCCCGGAGGCCATTTCCAGGGCGGGATTCAGAACATAAAAACCGGCCGGCAGACTGCTGCAGAAGCTGGATTCCCTGCTTGGGACATCAGGCGGGGAAAAGACACGAATCTAAGCCTGCGCAGAGGGGCCCAACTGTGAGTGTGAACTGTAAATATCTGTCTACTGTCCTCTTGTGTGAATCTCTTGGGAGTGGGGCAAAAGAGCTCCAGAAATCTGCTCTCCCTACCCCGGAGGCCATTTCCAGGGCGGGATTCAGAACATAAAAACCGGCCGGCAGACTGCTGCAGAAGCTGGATTCCCTGCTTGGGACATCAGGCGGGGAAAAGACACGAATCTAAGCCTGCGCAGAGGGGCCCAACTGTGAGTGTGAACTGTAAATATCTGTCTACTGTCCTCTTGTGTGAAACTCTTGGGAGTGGGGCAAAAGAGGCTCCATCAGAGCACGGCCGCTCCGCTTCGCTACGCGGCCGTGCGCTCCTTCTAAGAAAAGAACACCATTGCAACAATAAGAAAAAATCACAATAAGAACTGTGCTATATCAGAGAAGCAAGCATTTCTCTCTGGACTGTCTTCTCTGTTGCATGCTCGGGCCTAAGATTTGACCCAGTGTGAGGCTTCATCCACGGAGGACTCCCCTCCCTTAGAGGCAAGTCAGCCCATCCAGAAAGGGAGGAGCCAGAGGAGTGTGCTGCCTACATCATATAGACAATGAATACCACCACAACACGTAGAAAAACCCACAATACAAGTGTGACAATGGGGAAACAACGCAGGCCAGCATCAGACATAGAGAATGAAGATGACAATTCTGAGGACCAGATAATGACTGAACAACTAATCAACCTCTCAGATAAGGACTTTAGACTAGCAATATGGAAGGTGCTCAACAGACTCCAAGAAACCATGGATCGAGTTGAACAGAACACTAATAAGAACCAAGAAAATATGAAGGCAGAAATGACAAAACTCCAAACTGAAATAACATGTCAACTAACAGGACTGAAAAAGTCAGTAAACGAAGTGAATGACAAAATGGATAAGCTCTGGGACAGGGTATCAGAAGCTGAGAATAGACTTGGTGCTGTGGAAGATGAGATACATAACAATTCCATACAGCAGGAGAGATTGGACAAAAAACTTAAAGCAAATGAGCAGACAACGGAAAAATTAGTCAAAGAATGGGAACAGATGAAAATAGAAGTCTATGATAAGATCAACAGAAACAACTTAAGAATCATTGGCGTCCCAGAGACCCAGGAAGAAAATTTCCAGGAAGAATCAATGGTCAAGAACATCATTAAAGAGAAACTTCCAGAGCTAAAGAATATAGGTGATCAAATCCTGCATGCTCGAAGAGTACCAACCAAAAGAGACCCCAGAAAAACCACCCCAAGACACATCCTAGTCACAATGACAAATCCCACAGATAGAGACAGAATTCTGAAAACAGCAAGATCAAAAGGGGAAATTACACTCAAGCAAGCATCCTTGAGATTTACAGCAGACCTGTCACCAGAAACACTCAATGCCAGAAAGCAGTGGTGGGATATTGTGACAAGACTGAATGAAATGAATGCTTCATCCAGAATACTATACCCAGCAAAACTCACTTTCCGGTTTGACGGAAGAATACATGGTTTCACTGACAAAAAGCAGCTCAGAAACTTTACAGACACAAAACCAGTCTTAAGAGAAAAACTGAAAGACCTAATTTAAGACAAGACTAACCAAAAGACACCAAATTTCGATATAAAGATGGCATTAAATCCCAGGACAATACTTTCTCTCAACGTCAATGGTCTAAATGCACCAGTCAAGAGACACAGAGTGGCTAAATGGATCAAAAAACTCAATCCAACCTTCTGCTGCCTACAAGAAACACACCTGAATAGTCAGAACAAACATAGACTCAAAATAAAAGGCTGGAGAAAAATCATCCAAGCAAACAACACCCATAAAAAAGCTGGAGTGGCCATACTAATATCAGATAATGCAAACTTTATACTCAGGAAGGTTGTAAGGGACAAAGATGGACATTTTATATTAATCAAGGGGTATATAGAGCAGGAAGAATTCACTCTCCTAAACATATATGCACCAAATGAGGGGCCAGCAAATATTTAATACAACTGTTGACAAATCTGAAAAATAATATCAATAACAACACAATAATTGTGGGGGACCTTAACACGGCTTTGTCAACACTGGATAGGTCAACCAGACTGAAACCCAACAAGAATATACTAGACCTGAGGAGAGAAATGGAAGAAAGAGGCCTAGTGGATATATATAGGACACTCCACCCCCAGAAACCTGGATACACATTCTTCTCCAATGTACATGGGACATTCTCCAGGATAGACTACATGCTGGCACATAAAACATATCTCCATAATATCAAGAGGATAGAAATTTTGCAGACTACCTTTGCTGACCACAAGGCTCTGAAATTATTTGTGAATTCCAAAGGGACTCAGAAGAAAAACATTAACACCTGGAAGTTAAACAGCCTCATACTCAATAACCAGTGGGTCCGAGATGAAATCAAGGAGGAAATCAAAAGGTTCCTGGAAACAAATGACAATAAAGACACAAACTATCAGAACTTATGGGACACAGCAAAAGCAGTACTGAGAGGAAAATTTATAGCTTTGCAAGCACACATCAGGAAGGAAGAAGGAGCTTACCTGAGTAGCTTAATGACACAGCTAATAGAACTAGAAAGTGCTCAACAAAAGGACCCAAAAATAGGAAGACAGAAGGAAATAACAAAGCTGAGAGCAGAAATCAATGAAGTGGAAACCCAAAAAACAATCCGAAAGATCAACGAAAGCAGAAGTTGGTTCTTTGAAAAAATAAACAAGATTGATAGACCACTGGCAAACCTAACAAAGAAAGAGAGAGAGAGAAACTTGATAACTCGTATTAGGAATGAAAAAGGAGAGATCACTACTGATATGACAGAGATTCAAAGGGTAATCAGAAACTACTTTGAGAAACTCTACGCCACTAAAAATGAGAACCTGGAAGAAATGGATAAATTCTTGGACTCTTATAATCTTCCACGGTTGAAGGAAGAGGATGTAGCATATCTAAACACCCCCATCACCATTGATGAAATCAAAACGGTAATCAAAGGTCTGCCGAAAAACAAAAGCCCAGGCCCAGATGGATTCACTAATGAATTCTTTCAAACTTTCCAAGAGGAACTACTACCAATCCTGGCAAGACTCTTTCATGAAATTGAACAAACGGAAACACTTCCAAATAGCTTTTATGAAGCCAACATCACCTTGATACCTAAACCAGACAGAGATGCTACAAAAAAAGAAAATTACAGACCAATATCGCTGATGAATGCCGATGCAAAGATCTTCAACAAAATCCTGGCAAATAGGATTCAATGCCTCATTAAGAAGATCATCCACTACGATCAAGTAGGTTTCATCCCAGGAATGCAAGGCTGGTTTAACATCCATAAATCCATCAACATCATACACAACATCAATAACAAGAAAAATAAAAACCACATGATCATATCAATAGATGCAGAGAAAGCATTTGATAAGGTCCAACACCCATTCTTGATCAAAACTCTCAGCAAGATGGGAATGGAGGGAACCTTTCTCAATATAGTGAAGGCCATCTACCACAAGCCAGTGGCAAATATTATCCTCAATGGAGAAAAACTGAAAGCCTTCCCTCTAAATTCTGGCACAAGACAAGGCTGTCCTCTCTCACCACTCCTATTCAACATAGCACTGGAAGTACTTGCTATAGCGATTAGGCAAGAAAAAGATATCAAGGGAATTCAGATAGGAAAGGAAGAAGTCAAGCTCTCACTGTTTGCAGATGACATGATACTCTACTTAGAAAACCCTAAAGACTCCACCAAAAAGCTTCTAGAAACAATAGACTCATATAGCAAGGTGGCAGGCTACAAAATTAACACACAAAAATCAATGGCCTTTCTATACACCAATAGCAATAAGGAAGAAATGGACATTAAGAAAACAATCCCATTCACAATAGTGCCACACAAACTCAAATATCTTGGAATCAACTTGACTAAAAATGTGAAGGACCTATACAAAGAAAACTATAAAACTCTGCTCCAAGAAATAAGAGAGGATACGCGGAAATGGAAACGCATATCCTGCTCGTGGATTGGCAGGATTAACATCATCAAAATGGCAATACTCCCCAAGGCATTATACAGATTTAATGCTATCCCTCTAAAGATACCCATGACATTCTTCAAAGAAGTGGATCAGGCACTTTTGAAATTCATTTGGAACAATAAACACCCTCGAATAGCTAAAGCAATCATTGGGAAAAAGAATATGGGAGGAATTACTTTCCCCAACTTTAAACTGTACTACAAAGCAATAGTTATCAAAACAGCATGGTATTGGAATAAGGACAGGCCCTCAGACCAGTGGAATAGACTTGAATACTCAGAAAATGTTCCCCAGACATACAACCACCTAATTTTCGATAAAGGAGCAGGAAACCCTAAATGGAGCAGGGAAAGCCTCTTCAACAAGTGGTGTTGGCACAATTGGATAGCCGCTTGCAAAAAATTGAACGTAGACCCCCAGCTATCATCATGCACGAAGGTGAAATCCAAATGGATTAAAGACCTCGATATTAGCCCCAAAACTATAAGATATATAGAACAGCACATAGGCAAGACACTCCAGGACATTACAGGCATCTTCAAGGAGGAAACTGCACTCTCCAAGCAAGTGAAAGCAGAGATTAACAGATGGGAATATATTAAGCTGAGAAGTTTCTGCACCTCAAAGGAAATAGTGCCCAGGATACAAGAGCCACCCACTGAGTGGGAGAAACTATTCACCCAATACCCATCAGATAAGGGGCTAATCTCCAAAATATACAAGGCACTGACAGAACTTTACAAGAAAAAAACATCTAATCCCATCAAAAAATGGGGAGAAGAAATGAACAGACACTTTGACAAAGAAGAAATACAAATGGCCAAAAGACACATGAAAAAATGCTCCACATCACTAATCATCAGGGAGATGCAAATCAAAACAACGATGAGATACCACCTCACACCACAGAGAATGGCACACATCACAAAGAATGAGAACAAACAGTGTTGGCGGGGATGTGGAGAGAAAGGAACTCTTATCCACTGCTGGTGGGAATGCCGTCTAGTTCAACCTTTATGGAAAGCGATATGGAGATTCCTTCAAAAACTGGAAATCGAGCTCCCATATGATCCAGCTATACCACTCCTAGGAATATACCCTAGGAACACAAAAATACAGTACAAAAACCCCTTCCTTACACCTATATTCATTGCAGCACTATTTACCATAGCAAGACTCTGGAAACAACCAAGATGCCCTTCAACAGATGAATGGCTAAAGAAACTGTGGTACATATACACAATGGAATATTATGCAGCTGTCAGGAGAGATGAAGTCATGAAATTTTCCTATACATGGATGTATACGGAATCTATTATGCTGAGTGAAATAAGTCAGAGAGAGAGAGAAAAACGTAGAATGGTCTCACTCATCTATGGGTTTTAAGAGAAATGAAAGACATTCTTGCAATAATAATTTCCAGACACAAAAGTGAAAAGAGCTGGATGTTCCAGCTCACCATAGGAAGCTCACCACAAAGAGTGATGAGTTTAGTTAGAGAAATAACTACATTTTGAATTTTCCTTATAATGAGAATGTATGAGGGAAATGGAGAGCCTGTTTAGAGTACAGGCGGGGGTTGGGTGGGTAGGAGGGAGACTTGGACATTGGTGATGGGAATGTTGCACTGGTGATGGGTGGTGTTCTTTACATGACTGAAACCCAAAAACAATCATGTATGTAATCAAGGTGTTTAAATAAAAAAATAAAAATTAAAAAAAAAAAAAGAATTCAGGAAGAAAGAAAAAAAAATAAAATGATTATCTGTATTGTTCAATCATATCTAAAAAAAAAAAAAAAAAAAAAAAAAAAAAAAAAAGAAGCACTGGAGTCCCAGAAACACAGGAAGAAAATTATCAGTAAGGAATACCTGGTAAAGAGACCCAAAGAGAAGCTCCCCAAGAAGTACCCTAGTCAAAATGACAAATCCATTGATAGGGATAAAGTACTAAAAGCAGCAATATCAAAAAGAGAAATTACATTCAAAGGAGCATCTTTAAGATTTACAGCAGACCATTTAAAAGAAACCCCACACCTCACAAGAAAATCTCAAAAGACAGGGGGGAACCCTATTCTATCATCATAAGTATAGACCTATACAACACTACCTCTTATCCTGTTTCTCCCCAAATGTAAAGTGATCTCCTGTATCACTTTCTCCCCTTTTTCTTTATTTTTTTCTTTTTTCTTTTTCTTTTTTGTTCTTGTTAGTTTCTTTTGTTTCTTTGTTTTGTCTTGTTTTACTTTTTTTATTCGATTTGATTTGGTTTTGCTTCTTTTGGGTCACTCCTGACGGTGCTCGAAGGGTGCTCCTCGCTGTAGGCTTGGAGAACATCCCTGGTGGGCACAGGGGACCATATGGGATGCCAGGTTCTAAGCCACCACCCTTCTATAGGAAGGACAGACGCCTGATCTCCATGCTATCTCTCCTGGCCCCACTTTATCCTTTTAATTACATCTTTTATTTAATCTTCTTTTTTTTTAAGAAACTTTTTTTTCTTTAGATATGTGGGAGCATATATATTCTTAGTTTTTGTCAGGAGTCTGGTTTCTTTTCTCTCCACCCCCCAAATCCACCAGCAATATAATGTAGCACCACTTCCTCCTGCAAAGACATATTAAACAAAGGGGAAATTGTACCTATAAAAACAAGCTCTTATCTACTAGGGATAAGAACTCACACTTGTTTACAACACAGGGACATCTCCTACTCTGAATGTATGTCATGGAGAAACAACTTAGGCTCCAGGGAACTAGACACTGACCGTTCAGCCTTAACTCCTGGATCCCAGACATAGATACGACAGAGTTCTCCACAACAGCTCCAGGAACCAAATCCCCTCTGACACCAACATGAGCCAGTTCTAAATTGATAACCTGACAATGAGGAAATGGGAACAACTTGATCTAAGAGCAAGTTGTCCTTCCTCATCAGATATTGATAAGAAAAAATTAGAAAACATGTCACCCTTTGATCTGTGCAAAAGCCAATATCACTATATACAGACGACTGGTTGTTGCAACCAAGATTGGACAGTACGCATCCAGGGACCACCACCAACAACAACAGCAACAGCAACAGCAACAAAAAGCTCTAGCCTAGCTTTTGGTATACGATCTGTTCAACAAACAAGAGCTCCAATTCCAGAACTGACTGAGACAACCGCAACTGAACGGGTCTTCCGGAAACACAACGAAAGACTTTATCCCAGGCTCCAGTTAGGAGCAACATAATGACCAAGAATACCAACTACAGAAGATGGATTAAAACGACACTGAAGAAGCATAACTGCTAGAACCACAAAGAAAGACTTCATAAACTCCATTTCCTGAGCACGGCCAAGATCTCTAGAAACAGAGGTCTGATTTTACCATCCGAGACAAAGCAGAAGTCTTCCACACACCACAAAAGCAGCAAGGGGAGAGTAAATGATCATGCAAGGAGTCTAGAGTTAATCCCATGACAGTATACTTCAGGGGTGGAGAAACCCTGTATCTCCTAGGTCAAGGGAATTCCCTTTACAATATCCCCAGTAGTTACTCTACCTATGCAGGGGGATAAAGAAAAGAAGAAAAAAAAAGCACAAAACAATCATTTTTCCACATGTTTATTTATCGATCGATCAATTTTTTTGACGTCTTTATTTTGATGTGGAGACTACGGTTGATGTCTTCAATATTTATTTTATTTTGTCTTGTCTTTCTCTTTCTTTTTGCACTCGAGCATGATTTGATTTCAGAACCGAGACTATTGTGTGGTGCCTGTCTTTATTGCTGTAGTGCTTACCAATTATTTAATTCGATATTTTTTTCTGTATAGTTGTGGTATCTCAATTACCTTTTTCACGTCCTCTCTCAAAGTGAGGTTGGAAGCCTCTGGGGACTCAGCCCATTTTCAGCATATTTGACTTTTGACTTCTTTTTTTTTTCCCTCTTATTTTGTACCTCAATCTATTGCTTTTCTTTCCTTCAAACAAAACCACATACCTCGATTTTTCTAGCTCTGCCTCTTAAATAGAGGGGGAAACAAGAGAGGGTTCCAGGACCAAACAGATATGTGATCACTAATAGTAAGCCAGACATAGAGGGGTCCACCTACTCTAGCAGCCCGGGGGGGGGGGGTGATTGTGGGGTATATGGGTTGTAGAAAGGGAACTGGAATGGGGGAGGACATAGTTGGTGATGGGTATTCCCCTGATTCAATGTTAATATGTACCTAAAATACTACTGTGAAAGATATGTTAGCCATTATGAAAAAAAATTGTGTTTTTAATCAGAAACTTTCTTTGACTTACATGTATTATTATATCAATTATATTATATGTTATGTTTTGTCACTATATTATGTTATATTAGTTTACCTCATTATGTTAATCAATTTCGTCTCTTGAATAAATTCTTACAATAAAAAATAAAAAAAAATTTTCTCTTCTTCACTGAATGACCACAGATTTTTCATGGCAATTCATGGTTGTTGTTGTTGTTGTTGTTGTTGTTGTTGTTGTTGTTGTTTTTGAGGATCTTTCCTTTATATTGTCAGTGAGTTCTAAGACTGAAAGTCATGCCAAGTCCTGTAATAGTGAAGAGATTGTGATTCTTGACTGGGAAAGGCATACCTATGTCACATAGATCATCACTCTGAGTTTTATGATTTTAATAAATTGAGATAAATTGTTTAGTAGGTGAGGTTACAATCAGAACACTTGGAAATATATACTTTCATCCATGTCTTTGAATAAATGGCAAAGATTTAGCAAACTCTTCTATGCCTGAGACATAAGAATTTATCTTTCTCACCTAAAAATAAGAACAATGTCAGTGCTCTAATTTCATCCACTGTGGCTTTTATAATGGGTAAATGATAATAAATCTATCCTGCTGGTATTGAGTGACTACTGCCATAACTTATTATTGAACTCAGAATCACTGTCATCCCAGAGTTAGGTTCCCTGACACACACTGGTACTAACTTATTCAACATTTTAATCATTGACAGATAAAGATAAAGGAAGACTTATCAACCAGAAGTAAATAAAAATTATGTCAAAATATATTTGAATCATGGTTCAATATGAATAAGGTGAAATTAGTTAGGCACATGTTGGGACTATACTGTAGTTAAAGAACTAGATAGCTCCAACCATTATTTTAATGAATGAGGAAACTGATGAACAGAGAGGTTAAATAGTTTACCCAACTTCACTCAGTTTATTTGTAATTGAAAGAGGCTTAAAGTCTTATCTGTTTGTTTTTCATGTCACTCATGCTATGTTTCGATTTTTCTCAATCAATTACAATAAATAATAAATAAATTAAAATTATTTATAGTTTTTATATTTTTGAATAACATAAAAATATACTTATTAATATGGGGTCTATATTTAGATTACAATTAAGCTTCCTAAAGATGAACAAATGGGACTATATTAAGCGAAGAAGCATCTCACTTAAAAGGAAATGAGAAGAGATGTACAGAAACTTCCTCAAATAAGAAATATAAAATGTCAAGGGGCACATGAAAAAATGCTCCATGTTACTTTATAAACATCAGGAAGATGCAAATCAAAACAATGAGATATCACCTAGCACCACAGAGCCTGGTACATGCCAAAAAGAACAAGAACAACCAGTGCTGGCGACTTGATCCTGAACATTCTCAATCACTGCTAGTAGGATTGTATACTAGTCCAGCCTCCAGCCATTGTGGAAACATAAAAATTCTCAAAAAAATAAAAAACACCCCAAAATTGAGCTTTATATGGCTCATCAACACAGCTCCCAGGAATGCAACCTTATTATACTAAAACACAATGCAGAAAAGGTATCTGCACTTCTATGTAAATTGTAGGACTAGTCACAATCGCCAGAATCTGGAAAATCAAGTGTCTGAGAAAAAGTGTGTGAATAAAGAAACTGTGGTATATCTACAGAATGGTTGTTATGAACCGTTAGGAAAAATTGAAGTGATAAAATAATATATGGATGGTGAAATAGAGAGTATTACGTTGAGCGAGATGAGTGAAAGAACGAGAAATAGACATAGAATGATTGCACTCATTTGTGGGACATTAAAAAAGAAACAGCATGATAATATTACCCAAAGACAATAGAGATGAGGGTTTGGAAGTCTATTCTATGGTAGGAATTTGTTCAAAGTGGGTGGAGTAAATTAGGACATAGACATGTTAATGAGAATTGGAAATGATCACTGGGGTGAAAGGATGTAATATGATATGCATGATGTCCCTTCAGTAACACTATTGCTCACCATAGTGCCTAAAAGGCAAAATGGACAAGAGAGAGAGGAGAGAAAAGAAAAATATCTGCAATAAAGGCAGATAGGGGGAAGAAGGAAAATGGGGGAAAGTGTGGCAGAAGTGTACACTGGTGTTGGACCTTTGTATGACTGAAACTCAGTAATAAACATCTTTGTTATATCACAAAATAAAACTTTCTTGCATTGGTACAGGATGGACAAAAGAGAGGAATAAAGAACTATTTTGCAACAATAAGCTTTAAAAATGTGATTTTATTAAAATATCATCCATCATAATGTTGCGTCAATAGGTATGAAGCATTCATATTGAGAATGGCTTTTGCTTGTACTGGTTCATCAATAATCAGACCACTTATGACACCCTAGCCAAGGGACACCCACTCAAACTCACATCTCATTCCTGGCAAGAAAATACAACCAATACCCTGACTGCCTCATTCAGTGTGGCCCTCCTAATCACCTTTCCCTAATGTGGACTGTGGCTTGATACCAGACCTAGCTCCAAAAGGACCCCCACTGCAAGAACTCTACCTAATTTTGCCTTTATTCATTAAAATAATTAATTGCTAATTTCCCACTTTGTGTAAGAAATCAAAGTTTGGTTGTTTAGTTTCTTGTTTAGTAACTAATGATGTTCCCCACCAGCCAAAAGAGATAAACCTCAGATATATTTTTATTCTTTTGAGGGTCAGCCTGTATGAGCAATTTGCTAAGAAAATTCATTTAAATATATCTTGGTTACACCAGCCTGAATATATGAAGCCTTCTTTGAAGACAAAAGCTCATTTAAAAAATATAAATGTATTTTTATGTCAGAAGGTAATTAATTTTATTAATAACATTTCACTTCTTCATGGTGCTGGGAGTGAATTCAAGAAGACAGCAAAAATAAAGTGTAAATTTTATTGTTATTCTTTTGAAAAAACTGCTTGATTTTCAAAGTGGAAGTCATTTCATATTTTAGGAAAATACTAGTTACAGTTATTTTGCCAGTTAAATTATTCAAAGACAATCTAAGCTGACATAAAAAAAAAACTTTGCTCTAAATTTCTCAAGTGTGAGAAATTTAAAATACATTTACCAGAGCTAAATTCAACTACTAACATTAAAGTAAGAATAACAGGATGTAAATGTTGTCAGTGAAATAATAGAATATTAAATATTTGTCTGAAAAACAAAGATAAATATTTAATCATAAGTTTTTATTTTGTTAGTTTGCTTGACTTTCAAAATAATAACAACTATGTGCAAGAACTATGCCCAGTGCCTTAGAACTGACATTGAACAAGATATCCATCTATTAAAACATTTATAGTACATGTAAAATTTAAATAATTTTTGTTCTTTTTTTTTTTTTTTTTTGCTAGACCCATGGTGCTCAGGATTTACTGCTGACTCTGAGTTCAGGAATCACTTTTAGTAGAGAACCATGTGGTTGCCAGGGATTCAATGGTTAGGCCACATATAAAGTAAGCACCTTACTTGCTTACTTACTTTCTATTACTCTGACTCATAAAAATAAAATTTTTTTTGCCTTTTTTTTTTTTTTTTTTTTTTGGTTTATGGGCCACATCTGGCAGTGCTCAGAGGTTACTCCTGGCTATCTGCTCAGGAATCACTCCTGGCAGGCACGGGGGACCATATGGGATGCCGGGATTCGGACCAAACACTTTTAGGTCCTGGATCGGCTGCTTGCAAGGCAAACACTGCTGTGCTATCTCTCCGGCCTCATAAAACTTTTTTTATATAATTCAAAAAAATATTTGTTTTGGGATCTTATAAAACTCACAGCAAAAAACCTAATTGTCAATATTGAGCACATGAGTAAAGAAATGTTTCAACATAGTCATTTCAGATTTTCCTTATTTCTTTTGTCCTCATGCATCTAACTTAAGGGAATCATGTCCTATTGCTTTAGGGTTAGTTGACCTATGAGTAAGAGAACTTAGATGCTGATTCATCCAATAAATATGGGTTTCAAGGAAGGTATGTATATGGTTTAGTTTTCCATATAGTTAGTCCCTTTCTGTATCCACTGAGTTAGGCAATTTATTATCATTTTTCACATACTCTGTTCCCAGTCTAATTCATACTATTATTTCTCATGATTGTCAGGGAAAGGAAGATTTGGAGGTATCTTCAAAGTGCCCTGCAAAGGACTGAGCAGTGATCTGGGAAAGAGCCTGTCCAGGCTCAGCATACTGACATTACAGTTTTAGTTTTAGCTGTTCAGTTTTAGCTGTTCAAGATAAAACAGACTATTTCCTACAAACCCAGTTCTACTTAATTAGGAGATAGCAAAGTAGTTTTTTTAAATTTCTTAGCTACATCCAATAATTCTACCATTATAATGCCTGGTATTAGCACTTTCTGGAGATTATCATCATTCCTTCTTGCTGACTTTTCCAATTTCTTTCTTCTAAGTCTTCAGTGATTTTGAAACTTTAATATCTTTCTTCTTTGTTTCAAGCAAAACACAAAACAACAGATCAATAAAAAACAAAAATACTTAATATATTTCTGGTTTTCTTTTCTCCAAAATGTATCATGTTTTTTTTTTCTTATAAGTTGTTAGCACCATGAAATTTTTTGACTGTCAAGTAACCCCTTCATTCGGGATGTGAATATGAAACCTCACAGCAGCCGAAAAAGGAAGAACTAAATAGATGAAAGAATATAGGTATGGAGAAAGAGGTTGAATGGTTAACAGTGACTGGTTTGTACTTCATAACATTATTTTCTTTACATCTATTAAAGTACTTACTGGTTAACAAAAGATGAACAGAAAACTGTCTCTCACAGAATGTAACCTCCAAAAACAGGGATTTTGTGTACATATATCATTCCAGAGCTATGCCTGACATAGCAAGTGCTGGATAAATATTGATGGACTGTTTGTACAATGTACATCCCATTTCTAAAATGAAAATATTCTTAAACTTGGTCATTTTCTTTATAGTATACTTGAAGGAAAATTAATAAGAACTTTGTCTTAAACTAGTACTGAAGCTATGATACTTTCAAAATGAGAAATAAGTCCATTTTTAGAATACATCCTTGAAATGTCACTGGGATATTTTGTGGTTTAACTTTGACAAATGTTTAAAATGTGACCACCGTGTTGAAGAATGAAGATTAATTACTGTAGACCACATTTCCTGGCACATGGGTTCACCTTGAATGAACCAAAATGTGTCAAGTATGTATGCCTTCAGACTTTTACATCCCTTGGCTATCACCTTGATCTCAGATCATCCTCCCCTTATTTCCCAATTAGTGTTCCAAATAAACAAACCAAGGTAGTTTGAAACTAATGAAAATGTTTTGAGCTATGCAAGCTATCAAACACAGTTTCTTCTAAATATTAAAATTTCAAATATTTAATTTATATAGAAAGCATATTTAAGAATGCAACACAATTTATATACATATTTTAGTCTAAATTGATTTAAAGAGAATAAAGATAGTTCTACAGAGGCATTATTTGATATACTGGCAGTTATTATTACTTTGGATGTAGAAAACTAACTCTGACAAAGTTATTATATTTGTGAGTTAGTAAAAAGAAAAGTGAATGGCAAAAATGTTTCCTGTTTAAAATATTATTGAATAGATGTATTTTATTTTAATGCTTATTTTTAAAAATAAATTATATTACCAGTACCAAACAAATTTATGTTATTTTAGTTAATTGAGGTGGAGGAATGAAGCTACCCTTATCTATGATCAGGACTGACCCTTGCCTTTGTGTTTAGGATCATTCTCATGTGACTCAGGGAATCATATATGGTGGTAGGTACCCGATTAGGTTAGTAACATGTAAGGAAAACTTTTTAGCCTCATCATATATTTCTAATTCTATTTTAGTTATTATTCCAATTAAATAGCTATAATAACTAAACTAGAAGTAAAAAAGAAATAGTAAGTTCCAGGAGAATATTTACAATTAAAATTCATCAATTCTAAATTGCTCCTAATCACATAGATTTTGGTATTAAGTTTCGGTTTATGTAATGTAAAAATATTAATGACTTTTGGCCTAAAATTATTTGAGTGGTTTTATTTGAAAGCAATTCTAATTATGGGATTATTATTCTTGGAAAAAAAACTTTCAGATGATATGTATATTGCCAATGTCCTCTTCTAGTAGTTTACTTCATGGTCATTGTGAATTTCTTTTTAAAATAGTTTACTTTAATGTAAAATTGTCCTTTCTTATAATGTATCTATTATTGAAAGAATTCTGGGCAGCAATATGGAATACTGAAAGGCAATAATTAAGGGAGAGCAAATGATGGCTGTAGTTTGATTGCTTACTTGGGAAGCTGGAATATACAATAGAAAAACATCATTCTGAGAGAAATTATACAAAGCTTGATTATTAAGAAAACAATTTGACACAAAAGGTCATTCAATTGTTATATCTGATTCTCATGGGTTAGAAGTATTTTATTTATGTTAGTTTTATTTTCAAGTAACTTATTAGCCATGCCATACAAAGCATGGTAATATAACAGAGTCTAAGATTTTACAGACTTATATTTAATAGTATAGAGATTTTTTCACATGACTCAAAAGTAATAGATTGCTTAGTAATTTCCATATGTAGGTTCCATGATTATTCTTGTACAAGTCTGATAATGATTAAAAATGTGATAGCTCAGCAAGACATACTATATTGAGACTCATTGCTCTCTTTTCTATTATATTATTAATTTCAATATTTTAAGATGTATGATAATTTATTTTTTAAAATTTATATCTCATTTAAAGTGTTAGCTCAAATATGTTTTACTATTATTTTTCCACAGGCTCTTGGTATTGATGAACATTATATAATACATGATTTTCTCAAAATTACAGGCTTGAAACTATCATAAAATATGATAAGCAATATTTATTTTCCATTAGACAAAGTTTTAGGTTTTAATTATTACATTTACTAATTTATTTTACCATCTTAATTATTTATAATGTTGAAATTACAGTGGACAAAAATACTGATAGAGTATTTAAAAAGAAAGATAACACAATTCACTTCAATATACTTACCTCAATAAGATATATACAAGGGAAGACTAACTTTAAATAATAACATCCTTTCATTAAGAAATAAATTAAATTCCCACACGCTGCCATTTACTATTATCTAGTTTTGATAATGAGTTTGACCAGGTAATTTTCTCTTTGATTTAAAATGCTCTCCCTAGAGAAGTAGGCCATAGGGAAATAATCTTTGCAATCCAAATTTCCTATGCCAGAACCATTGGCAATCTTGGCATCCGAAACCACTAAAAGTATTAAGTCAGATAATGACTATTTATGTAAAGTTCAGAAGGTTGTTAAATTGATTCCAGATGTCTAAATGATCTACATTTACATTAGCAGGACATAATCAAATATATATATGCATATGTAGTAAATGCATGTACATATATTTAGCATTATCCTCGAATATAAGTATATAATGTAAATATATAAACATATTTACAAATGTGTATATGGGTGTATATATGCAAACAGCCTGTCAATTGTATCAGGAGAACAGAATTGGTTTACAAGTAATAAAATCTTACTAGATTAACCTATACTTCTAAAACCAATTTTATGCTATAAACAAAAGCTGCAGAGCTAGCCCACATTGACTTCCATGATAATCTATCTAAAATAAGTAAAGAACATCTTTCCTCATTTTGTCCTGGCAGTATAAATTGAACAAGTTCATGAGTCTCCAAACCAAAATAACCAAGTTATGGTAGACTTTGAGGTACAGAAGCCCATTTAAGAAGCTCAGAACCTGGAAACCCACAGGGATGCAGAGGTACCATGCTCAAAGACCGTTCAGGAAAGGAGAGGCTCCCATAGGAACAAACATCTTCCTATGAATCACCTTTAACAAGCTCTCCCCTTGACAACACCCTAGCAACAGAAAAAGTCTGCCAAGTTGGGCAGCTTGGGTAAAAAACTATGCAGCTCATTTTGGAGAGGCAAGAAATGCACTTCCAGAATCTTAGGGGTCACGCTTATCTCTGTTTTGGGAAAGTGATCTAAATCAACTTGGAAGAACATTCCCCACCTTAAAGAATTATCCCATGTTTCTACTTCTCCATTGAACATATTCATTCTCTCCCCACCTCCCAAAAATATTTCCTGAATAGAGAATTTGACTTTACTCTTCATCTTCTGGAAATTATTTATTAAGTGTAAACAATGAACCTAGAACTCTGAGCAGAGAGATCAGGCTGATTTGCCAATTCTAGAAAGCAACTCCTTGCTCTAGCTTGGGACTGTGGCTCCCAAGAAATCAGTGGGTAGAAGTCACTGCCTGCCAGACCTTGTAGAACAAGTGGACCTCAGGTGCAGTTTGACAGCTGCCTAGTGGAGCTGGTATGATATGAGTGCCTATGCTATGTAGGAGCTCATTTTACACCCTTTACCAGTTCTGATCCTCCCAGGAAATTCTCCAGGTGATGATCCTGAGTAGAACAGAAAAAAGTTTAGCATTCTCTTCCCTCCTGAGGTTACTACATCCCTCACTTTCCACTTAACTTAAGTCACCTGCAATGAGTCACTCAGGAGAGTCACACATGTCCCACCTGAAACACTTTGTTTATGACAAAATTCCATTAACATCAAGTTTATTATAAGTCTAAGTTAAAATCGAAGATGTAAATTAAAAATGAGATCTTAGGGGTTAGAGACATAGTACAGTGTGAAGGGTGCTTGACTTATATGTGGCTGACCTGGGTTTTATCCCCAGCACCCTATATTGTTCTCTGAGCACCACCAGAAATGACCTATTAATACAGAGCTAGGAATAAGCACTGAAAACAGCAATAAGTGTCCCAAAACAAACAATAATCAAAGATAAAAAAGTGAGGATGGGGACATAACTCAATAGGCTGCAGTGCATGTCTCATTTGTGAGGGTCTTACCTTGATGCCTGACACAACATAGCTTCTTACACTGGCAACTGTGGCCTTCTAATATGCTCAATGCTAGTAGGTCTGAGCAGAATCACATTATCATGCCTGAACTTTCAATCATCTAATGCATTTGTCTAATTATCACCAAGAGCAGCCCTTAGGCTCCCTGAGCATTAATCAGGAGAGCCCATCCTTTCCCTTCAAAATACCCAGCCCATTGAGGTTTTTACTTTCTATTACTTATTCTAAGAGGTCTCTGACAATTGGAAAATTGTTACTACTAAGAAATAATTTAGGGATGTTTCAGATTATGTCTGTCTCCAATCTTCTATTTAGTAGGATTGTTTTGGAGCTCTGCCCAAAATCATTGACTATTATGTGTTCGAAATATGAAATTGCCATTGTACATTTCAATGTTTCACCTTCATGACAAGATCACTCAGGGAATTATGAGTTGCCAAAAGTCCCCAATGTCCTAGGGAGAAATATCAATCACAATACTGCCTACTTTTTTTTGTTGTTGTTTTGGTTTTTCTTTTTGGGCCACACCCATTGATGCTCAGGGGTTACTCCTGGTTATGTGCTCAGAAATCACTCCTGGCTTGGAGGGACCATATGGGATGCCGGGGGATCGAACAGCGGTCTGTCTTAGGCTAGAGCTAGCAAAGCAGATGCCTTACCTCTAGCGCCACCGCTCCAGCCCCCTGCCTACTCTTCCTAAATGGAGATATTGTTATGATATATACTTGTTCTCTAGAAGGTATATTTATGGTGAACATATATCTTGGGAGAAAGATGGTTTAAATTCTTAAAGAACCAAATAGTGTGTGCTCGCTTCGGCAAAACATACACTAAATTGGAACAATACAGAGAAGATTAGCATGGCCCCTGCACAAGGATGACACACAAATTCGTGAAGCGTTCCATATTAAAAAAAAAAACAAATAGTGCTAATAAAAGGATAAAGGAGAAGTGCATTATTTGAGGGCTTAAAATTTCTTAGTATGTTCAATTAGAAAACTTAGAAGCATACTGGAGGATATTTTAAATATTTTTAAAAGAACATTGTAAATTTAGGCACCCTTTAATAAGAGGAGAAAATAGCTGCTCTGCTGAAGATAATGCTAGGAGTCCTCATCTAAAGCATGGATTTTGTAGTTTTTAGAACTGTGACCACTAAAGATTTGATCATAATCATTCTCACCAAACTGATGGCCTTGTACACATTCCAAATCTGACTAATCTTTAAAGTTAACCTAAAAGCTTCGTACAAAAATACTTCCAGTGATCCAGCTCCCATTCTAACACAGTGGCAGACCATTCACATAGCTATAGCAATGGGAAAGTTTGTAAAGAGACTTTCTGCTTCTTTAGGTGAGGGACTAGTAATCTAATTATTGGAGGTGTTGAAACAATCATCCTGAAAATTTCATTTTAATTAGAACAAGGAAATATACATTTTGGGAGGAAAATAATCGAACATATTCCAGAGAGAGAGACTAAATTATGGACATGATCAGGAAAAAAGCTGGTATGTTTGATAACACAATTCCTCAAAGAGATGAGTCATGTAATACAGTCATTTGCAAAAGCATTATTTGTAATTCCATAAGTTCCATTAACAAATTTTCATGGTTACTAAAGGAGATCCATAATAAATATTTTTTAAAAACCTACTAATATTACTGGAGTAGCACTAGAAAGAATTATATCAAGACATTCATAGAATAAAACTAGAAGAAATAGAGAGAAATAAGAGTCCAAATATAGGTGGTACTTATTGAGAAAGAAAGGAATCAAATTATGAAAGAAGAAATATCATTTTAGTTACTTTAAGACAAGCAAATATATAAAAGCGCAAACCTAATTAACAATTTGTAGTAGCTCTTTTATATATCAGTAGATCCCAAAGCATCTTTCAAGAGCCAGTGCTCTTGAGTGTGAATTAAATTCTGCTCTAGAATTTGCAGTGTTAACAGATTAAATTCTATAAAAAAAATCCACTTGAAAAAAATAGCACATTAAATTTTTTTTGTAATTTTTGCTGCTTTTTTGTTTGTTTGTTTGTTTTCCTTGGGCTTTGATTTGTCTCTAATTTGGGACAGTGGTTAGTGTTTGGTTGTTGTCTTTATTGCTGTGGTGCTTTTCAGTTTTTTTTTGTGGTTGGTTGGTTGGTTGGTTTTTGTTTCATTTTTTGTTGTTGTTTGTTTGTTTTTTGGTGGGTTGATTTTTTTGTATTATTTTTATGTTTTCCTTTCTTTTCTCTTTTCTTTTCTTAAACTGATTTTTATAGTCTCTAGGAGGACTTGTCCCATTTTTTGCTTGTGAGAATTTTTGCATCCGCCACCCCTTTTTTTTTCTTTCCTTCAAACAGAACCACATAACTTGAACCATTTTGTTCTACCTCACAAATTGAGGGGGAAATAATGGAGGGCACCAAGACCAAACAGGCGTATGAACATTGAGTAGAAATAAAAAATGATCAGATTTAAACACCAAATCCAAAGACAATGACAACAGAATCAATACATAATCTACAACAAGCTAGACATAGAAGGGACCACTTATACTAGGAGCCTGGGGCAAAGGATGGGTGTTATGGGAGATATACTGGGAACAGAGGTGGAGGGAGGACAACATTGGTGGTGGAAATGCCCCTGATTTCAATATCACTATGTACCTAAAATACTACTGTGAATGATTTGTAATTCACTTTGGTAAAAATAAAAATTATTCTTAAAAAAGAAGAAAAAAAAAGAAAATCCACTTGAACTTTTTTCAACAAGAACTTTCCAAATTACTGATGAGAAGTATCTTGGGCATGTCTGTGGCTGTATGTATATAATTTATTAACTTTCTAATATATCTAGTAAATTATGTATTGTGAAGGTATTTTGACATGATAGTATTTATGTAGACTTTCTAATGCTTACAGTATAAATATGCTATGGCAATAAAAAAAAATCAAAGTTTTGATTTGCTGGGACATAGTCATATTTGTTTGTCATCTTCATCCTAAACCTCCTTTCTTAATACTTCATGCTTATGAAAGTAAGGAATACATTTGTACTATATACATTTTGAATCATCAAATATATTAAATTTAATTTTCTAATCTAGTAGGATTCAGGCTAAAAATGTGCTTGTAATATTTTAGAAATCATGTAATGAAAGCAAAGCTAATACTATGAACAAGCCAATAAATGTCTATACAATTACTATAAACATGAAAATGATTATAACAAATATACTTAAACATTTAGCAGGTAATTATGTATCCTAAGGTTTTATTAATACACTTTATATAAGACAAACACAATGATAGCAAATTTTTTCAGCTAATAATTTTGTATAATTGCATTTTAATGAAACTGAAGGCATTTAAAAGATGGCAAAGTGCCGCTTATTTGAGTCATATAAAGAGTTAAAACCTCATTTCTTATCAAAAAATTTACAATTATATCTTCACACTTGTCCATATGGCTTTATTACCTAAATTTAGATTTACAGTTGTTATAAATAAAATATATTTAAGAAGGAAAAACAACACAATTTTGAAGTTAATTTTATTAAAACTGTATTAATGCAAGCAAAACAATAACTTTTTTATTTTATAAAAAATTGAAGCATTCTATTTTCTGATATAGTGAAAGAAATAATCCTTTTGCTGCAGGTCTAAGACACAAAAGCTCTTGCTCTCAGTTTTGCTATTATCTGCCAATGTTTGGCAGTTGCTTTTTCTTTTTTTCTTTCCAGTTGAAAGTTGTGCATCAAAGTTCAAGTCCCAAAGAGATGTTATCAGTTTGAACCGCCCAGCGGACAAATATTTGTGAACCTTCTTCCAAATGAAATGTTCTATAGAAAGGTGGAAGTGGTAAGAGACCGTTGAACCTGTGGTTAAGAAGGTAGGTCTTTGTGGTACTGATGGGAAATAGTCGTTAGGGGAAAGCTACTTTACCACACAGGAAACAGAAAAACTCTTAAAAGAATCTTGTCCAACTGTGGCTGACAAATTTGCATAGATAACATGTTAAAGGCAGAAAGTTTAAAACTATATTGATGACCAAGAAAAGGGAGATTAGAGGCTTATAGGGGGAGAGTGGAAGAAAATGTTAAGGGAATTTAAGAAAAGTTAAGAGTTATTGATTACATGCTTTGTAAATTACATTAACTACGGATATTCTCAGGAAAATTGCTGCAAAGACAGACTTATGCCTCATCATAATGAAAAACTAGATAAATTTCAAGAAAATGCATCATATGGAAGCACTAGACACATTTTGTAGAAAAAAATTATAAATGAAACTCGAGAAGCATTTTATAATTGAAAGAGACTATGAATAAAAACCTTGAAATTTGTAGTTTTGTGTTTGTAAGTTTTGCTTTCTAGGTATTGAAAACAATATTATTTATACATATTAAAATGGTGATCACAAATTTCTTTTGCTTCCTTATTAGGAAGTGCTTTATGTTAAGAATTTTACTTCATTGTTTTGAAAATCTTTCAAACTTGGAACTGATGTCCACAGCTCAATGTAGGTGAGTTGACTTAGGATCCCTGAGGCTCTTCACTGAGATTATAGGAAATCTGAACACAGATGTCTGGACTGCTGAAGCATTTGCTTCAGCAATTTGCTACTACTTCTACATAACATTTCAGACCATTGTTTTATGAAATGTACTCTGTATTTGTTTAGTTTTCATTTCCCCTTTTAGTGTTTGTTTTTCTTCCAGGATTTCATATAGAACCATCATATTTTATAATTTATACAAACATCACATTATACCTTTAGTGAAAACTTTGGAAATGTTCTCATAGGAAGGTGGTTTTTAGTGATTGCTGTTTTCTTTCTTTGATTTTAAAACATTTATTATTCTTTCACAAAATCATGACATATTTCAAGGGTTCTTTTATTTTAAACATTTTGCAACTGGCATGCACATTCTTTGACTTTTCTTGCTTGTTTCATGGATCCTCTTTTCACAGGTGTCTCTATGAAAGAAGCATTATGACTCTTCAAGCTTGAATTTAAAACCTAAGCGACTATGTTTCATTCTATTTTCTTTGCTTGCCCCCTTTTCCTTGATCTACCTGCTACTTTAGAGATTTGATCTATTCATCAGTTTTATCCTCCAGCACATATTTCCTTAGTCACTGCATTTCTCTTTTATTTTTCTAGCCCCCAATATACTATTAATTACTTCTTCAAAATACTAAGAAACATTCTCACAGTTTTTAATTGGTTTCAATACTTATGCTAATTTTCACTATTTATTTCTTCCTCTACTATACCTAAACCTAAATAAAGTTATTTAAATAGTTTGAATTTCATTTTACTTAAATAGATGAAATGTATAAAAACGTACTGAAGTAACATTAATTTATGACATTACAGGTTTAGTTATTTGTTATAAATAAGCACCTGCATATACAGAGTTTATCACTAATATTTAATTCTATCCTTCACCTTCAAGTTGGCTGGCTTCTAATAACACAGTCCTATCTTATCTATTTTACAAGTATACATACTTCAATGATGATGTTTGACTGGGGATTGATACCACTCTCTCAGAGTAAACATATTATTCTGGAAAGCATTTTATAGATATCAAAGATGGAATATTTTTTAGAGGACCATATTCTTACAATCATTAATTCCTTTAATATAGTTCTTTCAGATTTTTTAGTGGAATAAATTCTCATAAATGAATCATGTTAATAAAAGGAACTATTTATAGCAATATAGTCCTCACATTTTACAGCTGAGAAAAAGCTGACTCAGTCTTTTAAATATATTGGACTAGTATCCAGGATTCTGCTGTTTCAAATATATATATATATACATATATATATATATTATAAAATAGTGTCCATATTTATAATCATTATCAATTGATTTCATCCAATAAGGCATGAGTTCAAGTTACAAGTAAATAAATTGGACCCAGAAAAATTAAATCAGTACCAAAATAGCCTGGAGGGCACTTAGCCATTACCAGGGAAAATATGGTGAATTCAGCAGATCAGGCAAGAAAGAGAGAATTTAGATGTTTTCAGAGCCATGACTTTACACACATTGAGAATCTGAAGGCATCTGTCTCCAGTGGCATTTGCAGATGATCATACTCTTTTGATCCATTCAGATACTTAAGGCAATTTATTGTAGAGTGAACCACATGAAATCACTTAAATGGCATAAACCGGAATTACTAGTAAAGCCTAAGCACGCACAGCTGTAAATAAGTAAATATAAATTCTGAAATTAATGACTTCAAGGACTTGATATTTGTTTGCAGTGATGGCACTTGAGAGTCCTTTCATCAAAAACATTCCCTTAGCTGTGCTTCAAACACTGTCCTCCAGAACAAGAAGAGCTGACAAGATTATATTGAATATAGAATATATAAGTGTATACAATAGTAAATATGAGTTGACTCATATATTTTTCTAAAAAAAATTTAATTTCTATAGGTGAATATTTTTCTATAGGTTAAATCTCCTTACTTTGTTCAAAATGGTTTGAATATTTTTACTTTGTTCAGTCTTCAGAGCTTTCTAACTCCTGCCCTGTGGTGCTTTGTTTCAGTGCCTTTCATCAAGCTCAAAATGTAACTCAAAATGCAGAAAGAGGATGATGCCTGTGCCCATTTAATATGCATATCTACATGCTCCTTTGGTCTCTTTCCATACCAGAACTAGATGTTTCTGTTTTTGATATGTTTCTATTTCTCTCAGTCCTGTATTAAGAATTAACTGCCACCTGCCAGATTCAGTTAATTCCTTGTTAAATCAAAACAACACACACAAACTTCCAATCTTACACAAACATTTTATTATTGATAGCATGCAATATTCATTATATTACATGCACAGATGCCTTACATGTGGCTGGCCAGGGTTTGATTACTGGCACCCCATATGATTCCCCTGAGCCCACCAAGAGTGAATGAACCCTGAGTGCAGAATGAGGAGTAAGCCCTGATTACTGCCAGGAGTGACCCAAAAGCAAAAGCAAAAGCAAAAAACCAAGCAAGTAATTGTTTTTAGTTACAAGTAATTGCTATATTATGCAAATTTTAATATTTTTTCTAACTTTAGAAAACAGCATGGATTGTGAAATTGATCATAAAACTGTTGTTCTGAGCATTTGAAGTTCCAGTATCAACCCCCCACCAGTGTGATCTTTCTTCCACTTTCTGACCCCTTTTCCACTCAACCCCAAACCTTTCTTCTTAGCATGAGCAACATTTGATATTGCTTGCTACAACAAAATGGTAAATGAAATTATCAAAAATAATCAGTAAAAATTTTTTTGTGAAAGCTCTTATAATTTACAGAGACATTAAAGTCAACTAGATCTTTCCAAGATGTTTGTTGCTAGTTGATCTACTTTGCATGGTTTTAAACAATTCATATTCTGGTAAGTTCTCCTAAATTTGCTCTCAATGCCTTTTTTTAAAATAAATTTTATTTTGACCAAAGTGGATTACAAATATTTCACAGTAATATTCTAGGTACATTGTGACATTGAATAAGGGGCATTCCCACATCAATGTCGTCCTCCCTCCACCTTTGTTCCCAGCATACATCCCATATCCTCCCTTTTTGCCCCCCAGGCTGCTAGTATAAGTGGTCCCTTCTGTGTCTAGCTTGTTGTAGATTGGGTATTGATTCTGTTGTCTTTGTCTTTGGATTTGGTGTTTAAGTCTGATCATTTTTTATTTCTACTCAGTGTTCATACGCCTGTTTGGTCTTGGTGCTCTCCCTTATTTCCCCCTCAATTTGTGAGGTAGAACAAGATGGTTCAAGTTATGTGGTTCTGTTTGAAGGGAAGAAAAAAAAAGAAAAAGGAAAAAAGGGGGGGCAAAAATTCAAACAAGCAAAAAACAGGAGTTCTTCAATGCCTTCTTTTAAAGTTACCACTATTCAGATGAAGACATGAGAATGCAGAATATGAAAATAGTTTAAATGAGTAATACTGAAAGTAGTTTTATCAGTCAGTTCTTTATGGACAGGACTTCTAAAGTAAAATTTTACTGATTTACCATTGATTTATAGTACTGTTTAATTTGGTTAGTACAGCTTCACCTCTTCATGAGTGCATAAATGTTTTATTCACCCAAAATTCTAGAGCATCACTTTATTAAATAGACCTCCTTTAAAAAATAAGATATTTCCCCCAAGATGGTTTCAGAATTTAAGAAAGAACTTGGAACAGTTTAGGCAACGTAAGACAAGGAAGCTATAGAACTTAAAAAGAGTAAGAGGATTTGCAAACTGAAAAATGGTGAAAGTTCATCAGGAAAAATATAAAAATATTAATTAAAAAGATAAATTAAGGCAACTATTTTGGCAATATTACATATATATAAAACAGATCTGTCATAAAGAGAAGAGTGATTTAACCATAAACTTGAAATAGTAATATAATACAATATTTGGAGCCAGACAGTGTGTCTATTTTGTAAATTCTCACGGTATCTTGTGTGGTCCTCAAAGCCCCATCAGGAGTGATTCCTGAATGCAAAGGTAGGAGTAAGTTGAACACTGCCAGCTGTGGCCTCAAAACACATTAAACAAAAATAATTAGGAAATAAAGATCGTTGCTGCTTTTATTGAACTTTGGTAATTTCAGTAAATTCTATAAATTGAACTGGCATTGGGAGGTGATTATGCCCTTTAGTTTTTATCGTAAACTTAGTCAAAGTAAATCCTTGGCATATTATTTTTTTTTATCAAATTAACTCATTGAATTCTACATCTTTTCCTCATCTCATTTTTAAGTAATTATTGAACTGACTTATTATTCATTAATTTTTCCCTTAATGTTGATAGTCACAATAATTTTTATTTTAACATTTTAGATATCCTGTAAAAGTAGAATTTTACCAACTATGTATTGATTGTTAAGATTAAATGGATAACACTTATAAAATCTAGAATTGGGGCACAGTTTGTAGCTATTAGGTAGAAAATTTGCTTGGTATGTGTGAGAATCATTATGGGTTTTATCCCCAGCACCAGCGCCCCTTTCCCTCATACTCATCCAATTTAATAAATAAATAAATAAATAAATAAATAACATGCCAAATTGAGTTTAAAAAAATAACTCAGCTTTGCTTAACAAATGTGTATTTCTCTGTGAGTGGAAAAGTGTTCTTAAGTGTTTGTTAGTACTTGATAGATTTATATTTTCTAAATTAATTTTGGAGTGGCCACTTCTGGAGGTATTCAAGAGCTATCCCTTGGGTGTTCTTACAAGAATAGGGTCCAGCATTTTTGCTGGGAACACATTTGCTCCAACTTTTTGAGCCACTTCTCTACCATATGGAAATTAACTCTTAGGTTTAGTTATAGTTATCCTTAGTCATCAGATACTAATCTCATGATCTTAAGGATCACAAACTGATGGCCATTATGATGATGATGATGGGGGGGGGGGGAAGGAGGCCACTTTGGTGAAAAAGCTTTCTAACACTTTTAAGTGGTAATCAAACTTCAAACCCAAGGTCATACTAAATAATTTCTAAATTTATCCTCTAGCTAAATTTCTGAAGTTTGTTATGCCAAGATTTAAATTCCTACTTTTAATTTAATATTCAAACCTCATTTCACAAACAAATTTATAAATGGGGTATTCTAAGTTCAAACTGCTCAATAAAACTGGTTTGATTCAGAGAGAATATTAATCTGGGTTTTAATTATGGATATTTTTAGAGAATTTAGTTGGACAGTTAAAACATTTTGAAGTTTTAAATTAAATACTCCATATTTAAACTGGGTGGTTTCAGTTATGCAGTAAAACATGTTTAGAAAAAGGGCATAGCCTTTACTCACCAAAAGATTGTATTTAATTTCCAAACTCAGGCAATTATTATCTCTCTGAATTTAGGGAAGTAATGGACATCATGAAACACCTGTCTTTTCCATTTCGAAAGAGAGTAAGAAAACCAACTTTGAAATATCGGGGACAATAAATGAGATGGTGTATTTAACAGCAATATCCTAGAAAAAAATAGTTACCTATGTAAAAAAATATAGCCATTTGTTTAAGTTCACATAAATTGACATTACTAAAACTTATTTTTTAATTTAATTTAAATTAATTTAATTTAATTTATTATTATTATTATTATTATAATTTTTGGCTTTGAGGCCATACCCCGTGATGCTCAGGGGTTACTCCTGGTTATGTGCTCAGAAATCGCACCTGGCTTGGGGGACCATATGGGATGATAGGGAATCAAGCTGCAGGCTATTGCAGACAAGGCAGACGCCTTACCACTTGCACCACCACTCCGGCCCTTTTAATTTTGTTTAATAATGTTTCATTATTTGGGGTGATGTTTGGGGCCATACCATTTAGTCCTGGTGTGCTATTCCTCTCTTAATGCTAAATCAGGAGGTGTTTCTGATGGTATTTGGGGACTAGACAGTGGGCATTTGGAATAGGGTAAAGGCTACCAGCCACTTATTTCAACTCCTTTATTATCTCTGCTGTGTTAGAAAGTCACAATTTTTAATCCATAAGAAAAAATTTCCAGCACCATTTTTTATTATTATTTTGGAGTTTTTTTGTTTGTTTTGCCTTGCTTTTGGGGCACACCTGGTGGCTCTCAGTGCTATTCCTGACAGGTTTGAGGACCATATGAGATGGTGGGGTTTGAACCCAGGTTGGATGTATGTAAGGCAAATGCCCTACCTCCTGTGCTATTCCTCTGGCTCCCCATCACTATTTTTAAAATCATGAGTCTGCATATCTTCTACATTTAATAAGGGTTGTTTATGACTTTATGTAATAAATTATGGGCTATATTTAGAGTGCTGATAAGAAATATCTCATTTCATGGGGATCAGAGAGATAGTACAGCAGTAGGGCATTTGCCTTGCACACAGCCTATCCAGGACAGACGGTGGTTCGAATCCCGCATCCCATATGGTCCCTGGAGCCTGCCAGGGGTGATTTCTGAGCACCACTGAGTGTGGCCCAAAACCAAAAAAAAAAAAAAGAATCATCTCATTTCAGTTTGTTAATTACACAAATTTTAATATTTATAAACATTTTTATAAAATATATTTATAAATGATCTGATTAGCAAAGGTAGATTATTTACTACTTATATTTACATTCCTTATGAATAGTAGTTTAGTTCTTTATTAATCTATGAATGAATTTTCATCCTCTTATAGAGAAATGGAATATAAATATACCTCTGAAGCAGAAATTTACAGTAAGTCCTATGATTATAATAACTGATTTAGAGTGTATTTCATCCCAAATTACACAAATGAATAATTTAAATATAAAATATATAAAGGAATAAACAAGTATGAGTCTAAACAATGAACATATATAAAATATAACAGTCTACTTAAATTTTGCTACAAGTATGTAATGGCTATGCCATATTATTATTTGTGAAGAGTATGGTGATTATATGACAAAATAGTTCAAGCTGTGAACCCTCTGGAGCAAAAAGAATTGCTTGATGATTTTACTTTTAAGATATGATCATGATAAAAATTTCAATTTCTCAACCAAATCATTTCAAATTAAAATTTTTGGATAAGGATACTCATAAAATTGAAATTTCACTTTTAGAGACACTTGTTATACGAATGAGTGCTATTGAAAAATTCATAAAAATATAAGTGATAGGTGATCTGCACATTTGAAGCAGGAACCAATTAAAATGCCTGTGAGTCAGCTAAGACTGTTGGACTATGGTACAACTGAGGGAAGCACTAAAATTGCACAGATGAGCCAAATCATACCAGCATTTCTGACTTACACAGCATGATGGATGGTTTTCTGGAAAGGAAAAAGAGATAGAAATAAAAATAGTCTTCTGAGCCTGTGTGGCAAGTGGTGGGGGAGAGAAAAGAATCCAAAAATCTTTTTTATATTGTCAAATTCCTTAAAGATGAGTTACACAAAGACTGGATCCTAATTTTCAGAATGAAATTTTTACCATGGGTGCACTTCGCTCATGATTTCTTCAACATTGGATAACAAATGCAGCCCTTTCATTGGCATCATTTCTGGGATGAGAGCAGGATTCACCAGAAGAAAATGTGGCTGCCAGACTAGGCTCAGTTTCTCACTGGGCCCCACTGCTGCTTTACCAACTGTCACTGCAGCCAGCTCACGTGGAGACTGATGAGTATGCCTTGATTTTAGCACAACAGGAGCAGCAAGAATCGGCAACAAAAGAAACGAAGGCTGCCAGGATGGCATCCATTAAGAAAATGATTTGATCTTCTAGGATAATAGAGATTGAAATAATTTGGGTAATACTCATATATTTAGCCATTCATTATTTTTAATGATGTTTTAATCAATGTGCAATGAGAAAAGTAGTATGAAAGGAGATTGAACTCACCACACTTAAATTATTCACCTCGGTGTCTGGTGAATAGTCTGTCTTTTTCAGTTACTTTTCCTACAGAGTACCCCCAGAAAGCTTACTCATGTTTAAAAGGTTCTTAAAGATTACTTTTAATTTCCACTGGTGGTGCAACTACTTTTGGCAATCAAAGACTTCCCAGGGCACTTTTAAAGGCCCAAAAATGCTTCACGGCAGTTACTGCAAGTACAATCGAACATCCATGTATCTGTGGAGGGAAAAGATCAGATGAAAATGTCAGGCTGGTCTTTGCATGTATAGAGATGTCTTGCTCTTTGCTACAACTATCTTGATGTATGTACAAAAGTTTATTTCACTGTACACATTGAACTATCAAATGTTTTAAAGAGATAGTAATATAGAAAATACATACCTTCAGTATAAATTCAATACTTCATATCACTCAGAAACAATTTTTCTATATATATAGTGGAAAGATGGTTATATATTTCTTTTTCTTATTGTCCTGAAATGACACAGAATTGTAAACCAATGATAAGTCAATTGAAAAAGGGAGAAGGAGGGAGGGAAGAAGGGAGAGAGAGAGAGAGGGAGAGAGGGAGGGAGAGAGAGAGGGGGAGAGAGAGACAAGGAGAGCTATATATTTCTATACAGATATCAAAGAAAAAGGTCCATATATTTATCCTATATTGATAGCCTCCTCCCAATATTTTATAAACATCATTTTATTGTGAAAAAGTGTTTGTACAACAAAATTATTCTCTTTTATTTGGAGGGATGTAAAAATTAGGGACAGAAGCTCTCCAGTTGTAGTTTAGGAGCATGTTTTTATTATTAAGCTTTGTTTAGAATGCATCCTCTCTCCATGTCAAGAACTTCCCATTGTTGACTCCTGATCACTTAAATACCATGAGGTATCTAAACAACACAATTTGTTATGAATATTTTTCTTAGTTCATTTGAGCAAAACATTCTAGAATAATTAATTTAATAAGACCTAATTTTATCACAATTTAGAACCTTTAAAATACTACTTTCAGTTATAAAAATTGGAAATATAGTATAGAATATACATACACATACATGTTTAATATATCTACCAAACATATAAACATATGTATATAAACATAAATGTGTTTGTATGTATTCAAACATGCCCACACACAAAACCACATGTTTAATTACAGATGGTAAAGAGAAGAAAGGAAGAATAAAAAGAAGCACCGTTCTTATTTCCCCCCTTATCAGGCAGGTCCAAGTTTGCCTATTAATCTAACAATACTTTGTACTTTTCCATCTCACCTGCCAGTAATGGGTCTTAACATTTCCTAGAAGCAGGGGATTAAGACAGCTATTAAATAGTTAGATGCTTATACCCCTTGACATAGATGATGCAGGAAAGCATCTACAAGGTTGATAAAGTTATTAAAATATAGTGAGAGCATTAGGTTATAAGAGACCTTTTTGCACTACTTATATCTTGGGTTCCTTTTTTTTTTAGCAGGGGTACAGGGAGCACCACACTGCATTCCATGAACAGTGAGTGACTTCATTTCCTAGAAAGATGTCTATTGACACTCATAAGTTATTTGTTGAAAGCCTACTCTCAGCATACTATGCCAGGTGCCACAGCCTTTATCCGCTACAATATCTCTAGCACTCAATACTGCCTTGCCATTAGTAGAACTAAAAAATATTTCTTAAAATGTTAGAAAAAGTGATGATATGGGAAGTATGCTTTCTTAATTATAAATGTACATGCATGCTGCAAAAGTTAATTTACATAGAACAACTATCACAGGTTATTCTGATTTCATTTTTTTGGAGGATTCTCATAATAAAATTGCACAGTAGGCAACTATATAAAGGAAAATCAATATAAAGAAATAGGGTTTAAATGAGGCAAGGAGGCAAGGACCACATTCTCACAAGCATCTTATGTGCACATTGTCAAATCTAGATGGAAGTGACCCAATTTTTCTGTCTCAGGGTTTGAAGGTAGAGGCTGAGTCAATGAAGATTGTTGTACTGCAGCAAATTAAAAGCCACTAAACGGTTAACCATGAATTTTCTCCAATGGACTGTAATAACAGTTGTTTTCAGATCTATATTAAAGTATTTTACTTTTACTCTGGGGAATATACTACATTTCCTAACTGCATTTTGTTGTTGTGTCTGTATAAATTCATTTTGTTGGTGAAGCCATTTGACTAGTTATTTGTCTGTGGTCAACACTTTCCTAATATTCAAGTCTGGAAAATGATTATTTACCCAGCAGCTAAGTAAGATGACTGTGAACTTTAATAGAATTGTTTCTCCCACTCTACTCTTCCCAGAGCTCACCTCTGGGGGAAGAGGGAGAAAATCTTTTCTTTGAATATGAGTCTGAGTATATTAATCAGTTATTCTTTACCTGAAGTGAGGAAACAACCAACAGTGCAGGAAGTATGGCATTTTCCCTGAAGAATTTTTGTATCACCCAGTGAACACTAATTTTATCACTTTCATATCCAATTCATGCCATTGCATTGGAAAAGTTTACAAACAATAATTTCAGTACAAGCTTCTTCCATGTCTCTTTCCCTTAAAGACTTAAATTTTTCTGAGAAATCTCTACCTGCAGGCCAGTGCATAGTTCATACCTGAAAAAGGTAGTATGCTATTAATATCCAAAGACAATAGAGCAAGGATGCTATTAATATCCAAAGACAATAGAGCAAGGGTCACGAGAACTAGTCCAGGGTTAGGAAGCTTGTAACAAAGAGCAGGTAAGTGCAGTTAGAATAGAGATGGGAGCACCATGACAATGATAGTTAGGAACGATCACTCTGAACAAGAACTAGGTGCAGAAAGGAGATTGAGTGCTATGCTTGTTACCCGGTCAGTGACAATATTGCAAACCACATTGTCAAAAGGGGAAAAAAGAAGAGAAAAAATAGAGAGAGAAGAAGATAGACGGGCCGGAGCCATGGCGCAAGCAGTAGGGTGTTTGCCTTGCCATAGAAGCAGGCAAAAGAGAGACCAGGGGTGTGCAAGAGGGAAACTGGGGACATGGATGGCAGAAAATGTGCGCAGTTGATGGGTTTGGGCCACTATATGACTTAAATTCAGTCGTGAACAACTTTGTAGCTGTGTATCTCATGATGATTCAATTAAAAATTTATTTATAAGAAAATAAGAAAGTGCTTACAAGTCAGATATGTAAATGAGATTCATCACCCTCAGACACCTAGCCCTATGTAGTTGCTCTAGAGAAGCATTGTTTAGGGGGAAGAAAAGGAAAACATGGGTAACATGGGTGCCTGTCTCATTACAATTGCATGTTATTTTTGTTGAGTATTCTTTGTTGAGTGTCAGGTAGGGCATTCCAAAGTGGAATTGATGGATGATACAGCCATGCTTGGAACACTGGGACTATCTAATGGGAGTGTTTGGTGTGTGTGTGTGTGTGTGTGTGTGTGTGTGTGTGTGTGTGTGTGTGTGAGAGAGAGAGAGAGAGAGGGGGGGGGGTGTGTGGGGAGAGAGACACTTCTAATTTGCCTGTTTATAATCAGATTTCTGAATAAGAGATCACTGAGTAATTCTTTTCTTTAACGAGGATGGAAGATCAAATAAATTTGGGCACATCTAATTTAGGATAACTATCAACAATTATCATTATTTGTAGGGATTTTTAAAAATTCTGTTTATTTTTTTATTTCTGTCTCAAATAGTTCTCTTTTTAATGGATTGTATAACAATTACAACTTAGTACATTCTTATTACATATTAAATAGAGGGGGTAAAAAGTGCCTATTGGTAAATAATAACTGATGCTTTTTATCTTTCTCAATGAAATAAACATTGTTCCTGTATCTTTATGCATCTTTAGAAAACACCGATAAAACGTTCTGATAATCACTTTTAATTATAAAAAAGTCCACAAGAAAAATACAATTTTATGCGAAGGGGAAAAGAAGGAGGATAGTTCAGGATTTACTATAAGAAATCTGTATAGTTTCATCTTTTCTGTAATATGGCAGCTTCTAGGATTTCATATTGCTGAGGGAATTCAAACTTTTTTTTTTTAGCATTTTACAATAAATAGATGTATCCTTTCACTTTAGTATCTGGGATGTTCAGACTGTAGAAAAAAATGCTAACCTTTCTTTTCAAACAAGAAATCCCTCCTTACTAACTTATTTTCCTCTTTTGCATTTTTTGCTGGGTTACATTCACCTGAATGTGGGCTGGCCCCTATCATTTATTTAATAAAAGACTTAATATTGATTCCTGAAGGGACATTTACAATAGGGGTATAGCAACAGAAAATGACAAAGCAATTTAGAATATGCCTAGCATTTATAATTAATGATACACGAATGAATGCGTTATCTAGCATTTGGTCTATCTTCTTTCTGTTTCTATGTTTTTTTCCTCCCCATGGACTTCCTCCCAGGAGTGACAAATAAAGGTGTAGTGGGGATTTTTCCAGATAAGGAATCAGTAACTAGATGAGATTCACAACTGGCAGTCATAAACCATTTCTTTCTTTCCCTGCCAGTCTGGTGCAAAGTTTCCCCCAAAGTCTAAAATTTCTCTTTGAATTCTTTCTCTTATTTTTTTAACATGTAAGGAAAAAAAAATACAGCCCCTGCAGGCATTCTCACAAGGTTAGGGTAACAGCAGGTCTTTTTCTCACCATTGCTGCTCTGGGCTCTCAAAGTCTCAAAGACAAGCAAAGTCAATAGGGAGGTTTTGTTGCTTCTGGGTCAGTGATCCTCTCCTGTCTCTTCACTGGCCCTGGTGAGCTCAGGAATTTAAGGAGTACAGATTGCACTAAAGTTTTCTAAGAACTAGAAGATTGGTTAGAATGTCACTTTAAATAAGGAAATTTTGCATGTGTCTAAGAAACTAGTAACTCTCTTCGAAAGGTTTCCTTAAACATTGGATGGTTTTATTTTAAAATTCTCATTTCTGCTACAAAAATCACAACATATTCAATACCAGAAATAAGTGAAGTAGGCCTTTTCATTGGTTGTAGTGTACTTGATCTCTGTTTTTTTTTTCTTTCAGTTATACCACATTTCAAGCTTTTAATTTTAAACTAATTAAAGGTAAAATAAAAGGACTATAATAACAAATGTTTGCTTATTTTTGTCTGTCGGCATATAATGATGCCAGGAAAAGCTATTAACACTAGAAACTGTGATAAAAACATAAACATCTCTTTGGATTCAAAGCTACTGCATCATTTATTAATCCTATTAAACTTAAATTAGCTATAAAATTTAATGAAACATATACATCTTTAAAGTAATATAAAAACTTTTAAAAATATTTAGAAATAGATTTAATGAATAAAAATGTCTGCTATTCTCTACCCAGTGAAAAATACATTTATGGTTTATTTAATATAGAGTAATTAAGCTCAGTTATTAAATTCCCTGTGGAAACTGTCACCTTTTACTTTTTATATTTCATTTTATATATAACCTTAAAATAAAACTTTTACTTACATAAAACTAATGTAACTTTAAGAAGCTATTATAAATTTATTATATTCAGTCATCAAAATTTTATTCATCATCAATAATACAAAAATACATGGCTATAACTTAGAACATGACACATTGATAATTACAATATGAGATTTTTGGTTTGTTTTTGGTTTGGGACCATACCTGGTATTGCTCAAGATTTACTACTCCTGGCTCTGTGCTCAGGGATTACTCTTGGTGGGGTTGAGGGGACCATATGTGATGCCAGGGAAAGAACCATGTGCAAAGGCAAGTGCTCAACGTACAGTACTATCATTCTGGCTCTAAGTATAGATGTATTTTAAAACATTCAGGAAAAAAATTATATAAAGTAGTAAAGAAGTCTGAGAACAAAAAGTTGAATTTCTGAAAACAAATTCTGGAATCAAAATATATTATTTTTCCTCATCACATTGACTCAGAATTTAAAACTCCGAAAATTCCAGTTTAATTACTTATGAAATATTGTTAGATCTAGGAACAGTTAGTTAAACATAATTCTGAAAACCATTAAATAACGTAACTCATGCTTATCTGTGTCCACTAAATATCATTGCATTCCCTAGCAATGATATGCTAATAAAGAGTTTTAGTTAAACTATTCGAAAGCAGTGAGGGTACAGGGTGATAGTGTAGCAGAAGGGCATTTGCCTTGTACACGGTTGACCCAGATTTGAACCCCAGTATCTATGGTCCCCTGAGCCTTCCAGGAGAGATTCATGAGGACATAGCCAGATATAACTCTTGAAGGCCACTGAATATGACACCCCCAAAAAAATTACAAAAAAAGAAATTAGTGAGATCTTTGTATATTTTAATAGACAAAACTTCTTACAATAGACTCAGATCTGAATATTCAGAACAGTGCAGTTATATATTTTTGAAATAATGTTTTACATTTATACTGTGGTGAATAAATGAACCATTGTAAAAATTACACAGAATATTTGGTTTGGTGTAGTTTGTTATTCTTCACCTTGGCTCTGATTCTGTCCCCAAAAATCTAATGTACAACTTCTCTGTTGCCCTTAAATCACTGCTTCTGTTTTCAGCCTAACTCTGGTTGCTTGCTGAAGTGAAATACAGGGTGTTCTCAAGCACTAAACAAAATATATGCCTCAATTTGTAGAGAGATTTCAGACTCAAAATCTATTGAGATTTTTAAGATACTTTATCTTTCTACTTTATACCTCAGACCACCATGCAATACCAAAGGAATTATTTGACACTAAGACAAAAGGTACTTAAGTCATTTAAGGGATATTCATCTTTTATATTGCTTTTACTTCAAAATTCTCAGATTTATCTCAGTGAATTTCCATACCACCATACAAGTTACTTCCCACTTCTTATCCCTTACTAATAAATTTTAAAAATAATATGTCAGCTGTAAAAATTGTCCCAAATTTTACACTCTGCACTCATGACTTCCTTTGCTTCTTATAAGGCAATTGTTTCTGATTTGATCACAAATCCTAAATTCAGATACAGTCACTCAAAATATGCAATAGCATTGTTTACTGTACGACTCTGAATGAAGACATTCTTTATCAATTTTATGTGAGTTTGATTTATTTTAATTTAACTTTTCTTTTTTGTTTTCTTTTGGAGTGTTTTATTTTGAGCATTAGATCATTTCAATCATATACCAGGCTTTATAAACTTATCTAGGAATACTAGGTAAGATTATATCTGTTTCAGTTAAAAGAAAGCATTTGACTTAAGATCAGTGATTTCTATGGTTATAAATGTAACTTTAGCAATTTTTACTTGAGATTATTCAAGACTGGTTGAGAGAAAGAGTGGTAATATGGATTACTGCTTTGAAGCTCTGTAATACAGAGACTTAGAGAAACAGAAAGGTTCCAGTAAAAATGTAGAGCAGTAGTAACCACTGAGTTAAGGAAAAAGAAAATATCAACATACGGATGCCTAGAGAAAGGAGTGTCTCCAATAGAAAACTGTGGTCATTTTGCAGTTGTGGGCTGATGAGAAGTCAGAGCCAGAGTGTAAAATCATCCTTAAGTTGTGGCAAATTGGAGAGCACTTTCAATGGAATGTGGTGAATCCAGAAGACAGTCTCTGACAGGAACAGATGATAAAAATGCATTTAAAATGTACCACATAATAATTTCATCCAAAGATTGTAAGAATTTTAACATCAGAAATATCAAAACATAGTGAAAAATAATGATTCTATTTTTTAGGAGTCTTCTTTTGATTATATATTTGGCATCTAAAAGAAACCATGTGAATTTTGTTAATTTTAATAATACAATTTTGAACTCGAGAAGATAGATATGAATATCAACTTTGTAGGAAAGCCTGGAATTAATATAAGAAAAAGAAATTCTGGTACATAGAAGACATTCTGGATATATATTATAGAAATAATTTGTCTTTAAATGTTTCATGTCTTAACTGTTCTTTGCAAAGACTACAAATTCTAAGACTTGTAATGTTTACAGACTTTCTGTTGGGACTCTATTTAGCTTTTGTGCTTAAAAAAATCCTTAAGTTAATTTCTTTATATTTTCAAAGAACCTGCCGAAACTTGGGTGACTATTTGATTAGTCATTTAGTGTAAACATCATGAGTCTTTTTAAAACTAGAAATGAGAATGTATACAATGATATTTATTATGCTTTGAATCATTTCACTGATGTTTTGTGTAAAACATTTCATGTTGTTTTATAACAATATATAATATACAATTTCAGTAGAATATTTCTTTGCCTGATCTAACTTTCTCTTTTATTTGAACAAAAATACAACAAACAGAACTATCTTTTCTAGAAAAAAAAAATTACCCGTCAGGGTGAATGACTTCTTAAAGATGGTGCTTGTAAATATTTGGACCTGTAAACTCAATTTGTCTTCAAAGCCAAAGGCCAATTTGAGAATGAGTTTGAAGTTAAGGAGTCTCCAAACATAAAGTAGTTCATCAACAATATTGCTTAATTTAAATCTCACTAAACCATGATTTCCAATGCTTCTGCCACACTCTCATTTGGTGTCATAATATTTAATGCTGGGTGAGAGTCCCTCAGCGTGCTGGTGATAAAACTAAAGTAGATTTGTGGTTCTTTCTGAAACTGTGAGTCCTGCATTCACATGAGCAGATATGAAAGAAGCATTGCCTTAAGGTCTTTGAGTTAACATCACAGAATCCTTTAAGTATTTGTCACACAATCCCAGGAGTTCCCCATTTCTGGAAATTACCAATTCATCTCTAGAAGAAATCTTTTTTTCATCTTAGTCCAATGAGCTTGTGAATGGTGTAATTGTTCTTATGAAGGAGATTTTATACTCAGAGGAAGTTTCTCAATGGCTAATTTGGAAAACTTTATTGAAAATAATGAATATTTATGGTAAAATTGCAGGGATTCTAGTCCTCCTATGTATAATTCTATATAATAACAGTCCACTTTTATACTTCATTAAATTTGCCACAATTAAAAACAGTCCATAAAATGTGAATTATCTCTTTTAGCATTGGCATTTCATCTTTTCCATTCCTGAGATCAGATATGCTAACCATCCAGTCTCTGTTCTTTCTCTATTTTTTACTCTTTCCCACTATTTAATTTTTATTCTCTCAATAAAAACTTCAGTACATACAATATCAGTATGGGAGAAAAAACTAACATTCAGACAAGTAAAATGATTTCTCCAAGATTATAAAACTGCTTAATAAAAGGGAATTTCTAAAAGCTAATGTATAAAAATAGTATGCTTTATTATTTGAAAAAAATATTGTTTAAGGAAACAAAAAAACTACCTTTTAAACATATTGAAAGTAATTTAATTTTAAGTACTCAAACTATTTAGAAAATAAAGATATTTCTTCAAAAAATATAGGAACATATTATTTTTTGTACAATAGTGTCAAGACTCTTCCTTTTAGAATTTACAGAAGCAGTGAGATAGATGTATTCTTAAACGTGCTTCTGGCTATTTCTGCAGAGAATTATCACCCTATTATAACTTTGATTTGATGGATGATTTTTGTACACTTGTACTGCATTTGGAGAATATGTTTATTCTTTGTTGACATGTCATAGGACAATGACTATGGCATTAGATAAAAGTTCAAATAATACTTTATTGTATTGGCTGCTGGCTATAGAAAAATAATCTTGGATAAAATTGAGCATATTCTTGGTTGTATAGTGAATCAAGAGGAAATTTTTTACCATGGTATGTACAAATTAATTTGAAATAACAAAGAGTAACATTCTAGATACTGTGCTCATTATGATTTTTAATTTTTACCAATATTGTATCTTATAACATGCAAATAATCTTATTCTATTACTAAAAGAAATGCTCCAATATTTAAATGTTTTATCTTTCTAAAGTATGGTAGAAATTCTCATAGGTGTAGAATTTCTTACACTTCTAAAAAAAGTGGTGATTTACTTTTCAATACTGGTACAACAAAAGTTAAATATATAAGTTGAATAAGTTGTTTGCTGAGTGGCTCAGTGAACACTTATATAGGCTGAATATTTTGGTAATTAGTAAGTGAATTAAAAAAAATCAATCTAGAATCTTGATTGATATCTATTTTATAAGCAACTTAAGTCTGATCGCTACATGGTCTAACAGAAACAGAATCTGCTATCAAATGCAGAATTGGCAATGAGAATAGGTAACAAGTCCTCAAGTCACTCGCAAAATAAAGCATCAAAGGTCCTGAGCAATAGAGAGTGGGTAGGGTGTTTGCCTTGCATGCGGCTGATCCCTGTCATCCCTGTCATCCTATAAGATCCCTGAACACTGTCAGGAAAGATTTCTATTTTGTTTGTTTGTTGTGGGGAGCATATCCGGTGTTGCACAAGGGTTACTCCTGGCTTTGTGCTCAGAAATTGTTCTTGGCAGGCTTGGGGGAACATATGGGATGTCGGGGATCAAACCCAGGTCTGTCCTGGATTGGCTGCGTGGAAGGCAAATGCCCTACTGCTGTGCTAGCTCCTGTCCCAGAAGTGATTTCTGGGTGCAGTGTCAGGAGTCAACGTTGCTGAATATAGCCCCAAAACAAAAACAAAATCCATTCAAACAAAGTAAAAATTAATTTTTAGCTTTATTTATGCCTGCAAAATTTTAGTGTATTAAGTTCCATAGGAAAAATATGAATGGATGGTGACAGTTTATGTTAAAGATGAGTTCTGAACAATCAAAATTTAAAAGAAAAACAGGAAACTCGAATGTTGATCTATTTCTGGGGTACGTCCCTTTTCTTTTTCTTTTTTTAACAAACAGAAAAAACTGTACTCAGTTTATTTAACCTGTCTTCTTTGTCAGACCACACCTATTAACTGCCTAAATCTTAGTTTTGATAGAAGAAAACCTTGCTTTGCTCCACCCACCTCTTCCACATTCAGTCCTATCATTTGTTGACTTAGTTTATTTTATTTCTGCAACTCTAAATAAGTATTATTTCTCTTAAACACAAACATTAATTTGATTTTAGGTTTATCACTTAGGCACTGAAAACAAATTTAAAGCATGCCACACTCACAAAAACTGTTGTATTAAAGAATCTTTAATTGCCTGGAGAGAATATATTTTAGTACTCTAATCCTTTCTATAAAGGCTTAAAGAACTTGAATACTTTCTTACTATCTTCTTTAACTGCATACAAAGTTATTATTAAAAGCAGAAACCCAACTCTGTATTTTTAAACATTGACTTTGATAAAGTAGAGAATAGTGAATGCTAAGTTGTTTATCTACTATTTAGGTTTCTAATCTTGGCTAGATTTATCTGTGGTGTACTTCCTTTGAAGACCATTACCAGAATTGGCTCCTCTATGCACTTTCATCTCCAGTTCTGTTTTTGCTGTAACTGAATCTGAATATAAGTATGTATACTATTCTATCTTCACATCATTAATACCTATTGATAATTAATTTTGTGTGCATATCTATATGTCTCTCTATATGTATATGTATGTATACATATACATATATGTATATGTTTGTATACATAAAGACAACACAGATTCAATTTTGGTTCCTCATATGGTCACTGGAGTCCACCAGGAGTAATCTGGGAGAACTGCTAGTGTGGTTCCAAAATCAAAAATACAAAACAAAACAAAATTGTAACATTCATGTGTAATTTGGGTTCAAAATATTGTTATACTTTCCCATATATAAAAGTGAAGTACAGTGAATTATTTTTTTGTGTTGTTTATTTTTCAGTCATAGATAAAATGTATGCAGAAGATTAAACATTTATGATTAGAAATATTATCTATAGAAATTTTTACTGTATCTTTTATGTTTTATGGGATTTATTGTTGCGGCAGTCAGAACATATTTTCATAACACATCATTAAGTTTGTAGGCTTGATCATTTGTTCTGAATGTAACTGTAACTTAAATTAACTGAGCTTAGTTCTTTGGTAACTGTAGAGTTGTAAGGAGTCCAGATAATCAGTCTGACTCTCAAGAATGTACCATTTTATAAAATTATCTATTCCTATTATACATATGCCAAATAAAGTTGTCTGTTTTCTTATAACTTTGGGATTAACTAATAGTCATCATTATAGACATTCTACCCATTTAGTTAAATTTAAATAATACTGATCATACTTGTTCTTTCAATAATTCCATGATAATATGCTTTCTAGGATATCTTCCTTTTACCATTCTTTTATAGTTATTTGCAAGTTCACAGTTATGTTTCAAAATCCTTTTGTTTTTTGTTTTTTTGGTAACACCCGGCAGCTCTCAGGGGTTCCTCCTGGATCTACGCTCAGAAGTCGCTCCTGGCAGGCTCGGGGGACCCTATAGGGTGCCAGGATTTGAACCACCATTCTTTTGCATGCAAGGCAAATGCCTTACCTCCATGCTATCTTTCCGGCCCCCTCAAAATCCTTTAAAGAAAACATCATTCTAGATAAAGGCAGTATTTGTTATTTCTTTCTAGTTCTCCCTTTATATTGAACTATTAAAATCATATTTTATTTAAATATGTATTGCAGGATAAAACATGATTTCTAGAATGGTAGCTTACCAGGTGATAAGGCATTCATTATTTTATGCACTGTGGATACATATATCCCATGTCACTTATGCACAAGAGTTTAATGAAAGTGTGGGTTGGTGACAGGATTAACCAAGTTAATTAATATTTATTTATATGTCCCATTAAATTGTACATAATATTCCAATAAATAGCTGAATGCTTATTTGCCATAACATTTGAAATTTGAGAAGCTGTTATTAAAAAGATGCAGTCAGTAATTAAAATAGAATTAGAATTCTCCCCTACATATATCATGCATTCTCCCACACTAATGAGATTTTTGCTATATATTTTCTTTTTCAAACAAATACTTTTGTTTGTTTTGGGTCATATCCAGTGGTGTTCAGGGCCTATTTCTAATTCAGCACTCATGAATCACTCCTAGTGGGGATCAGGGCCCTTTATGGAGTGTCAGGAAACAAATCTGGGTCCTGTGCATTCAAGGCAAGCTTTGTAAACTCTGTAATATTTATCTGGCTTCTTTTTCTGTATAAATTCTCCTTTTATATTATTACTTTCTCCAGGGCTTTTAAAAATAAAATTTATTAAATCCACTTGGACTACTTAAGACTCCAAACTATTGTTTCAACATAATAAAAAAAAGTGGAATAATTTTTCAATATGGCTTTTCTGAATCTCCCTTTCATTACATTTTTATCTTAGGATTCAATTGATTTTCATCTTAACATATAAATAATTATTTTTATCTTCTATACTTTGTCCGATAGTTTTTATCATGGATGTTACACACACATATATATTTAGTACCTAACTAAATGCATATCTATTTGTCAAACTCATTGATAAAAATTCATTTCAAAAAATTGATAAATTAAAAACAATATGATGTTGATAACAGTTTCAAAATGTCACAGTAATTATGAAGGTATTTTTTAAACATAGAATTATTAAAGATCTAGAGACAATCATGGCCATGTTCCATGGCAGAAAATATGTGCATAAATAAATTTAGCAATCTGAAAATTTACATTTGTTATCTATAATAGAAAAGCCAAAAATTAATTAAATTAATAAAAATTGTAACCTTGTGGTACTAGATTTCAGCAGGAGAGGTATGGCAGATTAAAATGAGGTTTATTAGTTGAAGATACTTAAGAAAGAGAAAAGCTACCTCCATCACAAAAACTGACAAAATTATAAATACAGGGAGCAACACGAGTTGGCAAGGATGTGTACCTGAAAATTGGCAGAGCTTCCTAGAAATACAAACTGATCACTAGCTATGCAAGATAAATGAAAGTATATGTCCACACAAATGTTTGGACACAGATATCTATAATAGCTTTATATTTCCACAGGACAGGCATATAAAAGGAGTTACATTTGTAAAATAAAATACTACTTAGGATTGTTAGGATTAAGCAACTGCTGATGGAAGAATATAAATGGGTTGGAAATTAAACTGAACAAAAGAAAACTACAACACATATTTATAAATTGCAAAATCCTTTTGAGTAGTTTGTCTTGTATTGATTGGAGAGGCATAAGGAATCTTTTGTGGATGAAAGAGACAACATGAATCTTATTGTGGTGATGTGCTCTCAAGTGAAAACATCTCTTAAATTTGGAAATAAGTATTACATAGAAGTGGCTTATTTTATGTCTAATTTCTGAGTTAAATTAATAGGTTAAAATGAATTCAATTCTATGTTAAAAAGGATTTGAGGCAGTGTTAGGATGTTTGTCTTGCGCATGCCCTGCCTGGATCAATCTCTGAGCCTCTATATTTTCCTCTGAGCCTCTCCAGAAGTGAACCTAAGTTCCGAGACCTAAATTCAAAACATAAAATAAAAACTATTTTAATGAATAATAACTATTAGAACCTCAAATATATCAATTATTACCTTTTTTGTTTTTAGTTTTGGGACCACATCCAAGTTGAACTCCAGGCTTTGCATTCAACATTTACTCCAAGAATTATCAGGTCACTGTTTGGGATGACAAGGATCAAACCAGGTTCAGAAGCATGCAAGGCAATTCCCCTCTTCACTGTACTATCTCCTCAGCCCGTTATTTATTGTATGTTTTAACAGACTTTTTTCTTTTGTGACAGAAAATATTGTGGGATTTGAGAGAGCTTTTCTAAAATATAAAATGCCAGAAACACAAAAATATACTGTATGCTTTGTGTTTGTCTATGATGTGTGCATGCATTGTGGTCACCTGGTTCAGAACACTGCACTGAGGCTCACATCTCTTCAAGTGTGTTATCACACCACACTCAGACACAAGTTTACAATGGTCCTACCATACTCCACTGGATTATCTCCACTTTCTCTTTCTACCCTTTAATTCTCTTCTTAAAATATCAATTTAGTGGTTATAATCCAATCATGTGTTTTGGTTTTATTATATTTGTTCTTTTGCTTGTATCTTTATATTCTGTAGCCGAGTGAAATCTGTCATTTGTCTTTTCTGACTCAGTAATTTTGTTAAATTCTATCCACATGGTTACTAACAGAAATAATTCTTAATATCGTATATTTTATTTTGTGATCCTATTACATATTTTATTTTTAATATTTATTTATTTAATTATTTATATAATTTTTATTTTGGTTTTTGGCCACACCCAGTGATGCTCAGAAGTTACTCCTGGCTATGTGCTCAGAAATCGCTCCTCACTAGGGGGATCCTATGTGACACTAGGGATTGAAGCTGGATACTGCATTTTTTTAAATCTACATCATCTGTCCTTGGGCTTTTACACAGTTTCTGTATTTTAGTTATTGTAAATAGGGCAGTAGTAGTAGTAGATTTTAACTTGAATCCTTATAGTGTTGCAGAGAGAGCTAGGATTGGAATTAATTGCTGGTTCATATGGCAATTCTACTTTAAAATAACATTTGAGTCACCAGCTTCTGTTATTTTTTTTCATGGAAAATATAAACTGGTGGGACCAGTTTAAAGCCCAACAAATATGCAGTTGACCAAGGTTCAATCCTCAGAACCCCAGATGGTCCTTTAAGTACTGGCAGGAGTGATTGCTGTGCTTGGAACCAGGAGTAAGCTGAGCACCACAAAAGCAAAATATAACAAATGAATAAACATAGTTGTTTTGTTTTATTTTTCTCCACAGTCTTGCCAACACTTGTAATTTTAGTTTTGTGATAGAGGTCATTCTGATAGGTGTGATGTGTCATTCCAATGTGATTTTGGTTTTTATATCCTGATAATCACAGATGATGATTTCTCTAAAGTATTTGTTTGACATCTATCTTCTTTAGAGGAGGATATTTTTGGTTCATCTCGCAATGTCTTAAATTGTAGGAATTTCTTATGTTTATAACATATTTTCCATTCAACATTATGTCATTTTGTTTGAGAGCATCTTTTCCTCTACAGACATTTAGTTTGACATAGTTCCATTTGGTACCTCTTCTTTTGTTTCCCTTGCTATTATAATCAAGTACCCAAATACTGCATTAAAGTGTGGAGTGAACTTCCTCAATTCTCCCCTTTGGAAACCATAATTGGTGATACTGGGACAAAAGGGCTATTCTCAGCAGTGCTCAGGTCCAGTGGTGTATGGACATACTGGGACAGGCTCCAAATTTCTTCTATATAGTATGTCTATATATCTGTGTATCTATCTATTTATCTTATGGATCTACCCAATGGGTTACAATTCCTACAGCAGCCTTTGCTTCATTTTAAATTAATTCTTTTTTTTTGGGGGGGGGTCACACCCGGCAGCGCTCAGGGGTTACTCCTGGCTCTATGCTCAGAAATCACCCCTGGCAGGCACGGGGGACCATGTGGGATGCCGGGATTTGAACCACCAACCTTACGCATGACAGGCAAACGCCTTACCTCCATGCTATCTCTCCGACCCCATAAATCAATTCTTGTGTATGGTATAAATGATTCTCTATGGTTTCCCATAACCACTTTCTGACAATACTTTTTTTTCCTCTATCATATTCTCTAGGATTCTTTGTTATTAGAGAAACAGAAATATATATGTTGGTATACTTCCTTAATCACAATTCCCCCCCTGACTTTGAGTCTATTTTTATCCTAATACCATGCTCATTGCATGGTTTTACATATGCAAGTAGGATAACAACAACACTCTGTTGCTTTTTTATTTCACAAATGCTTTGATTCTTTACCATCTTTCATAAAAAGTTCATGTTTATTTCTTGAAGCGTGCCATTAGGATATTTCAAACGACTTCATTAAGTGCAGATTGCTCTAGATGAAATGATAATTTTTAACAATATAAGTTTTTGAACTCTGCAAAGATGGAATGTCTTTCTATTTTTGAGTGTGTGTTTTATAACAATGTCTTACAGTTTTTCTCCAACTTTGTTAAATAATTCATTTTTTTTCCGGTTTTTGGGCTACACCCGGTGGTTACACTCAGGAGTTACTCGGATATTCATGGCTATTCGCTCAGAAATTGCTCCTGGCTTGGAGAACCATATGGGATGCTGGGGGATCAAACCGTGGTCCGTCCTAGTTTAGCGCGCTCAAGGCAGATGCCTGACCGCTTGCACCATCGCTCCAGCTCCAAATTTATTCTTTTTTTTTTTTTCCTTTGTTTTTTGGGCCACACCTAGCGGCGCTCAGGGGTTACTCCTGGCTATCTGCTCAGAAATAGCTCCTGGCAGGCACAGGGGACCATATGGGACTCCGGGATTCAAACCAATCACCTTAGGTCCTGGGTCGGCTGCTTGCAAGGCAAACGCCGCTGTGCCATCTCTCCGGCCCCCCCAAATTTATTCTTATGTATTTAATTTTAATGGCATTACAAATTTTTCTTCTAAATTAGTCTTTTCCTATTAAAATTCAGAGATTATTATATATTGATTTTGTACCCAGTTTTGTATTGTATTGATTTTTTTGTTTGAAACATGTATTTAGGGGAGTCTAAAGGGATTTATACGTGTATTATCATGTCATCTTCTAATAGTGATAGTTTCATTGTATTTCCAATTTGTATTTGTTATGTATAAGTAGTTCCAATACTGTTGAATAATAAGACTTAGAGTAAACACATCTATACCTGATTATAGAGTAAACTGTTTTCACCATTAATTATAATGTTAGCTGTGAATTTGATATATTTGGCATCTATTATGTTAAGTATGATTTACATCTTTATTTTATTGATAGCTTTCATCATATGTAAATTTTGAATCTCACATTTGTTTATGATATGTGCTAGCTCTTTTTCTTTTATGAATGTAATATTTTATATAAATTGATTTACATGTGTTAACTTACCTTTGAAATACTCCAATAAATCATTTTTGGTTCTGGCATATTATCTCTTTAATGTTGTTAAATTCATTTTATTGGATTCTGAGTCAATTTTGTAATCTATTTTCACCAGGGATATTAGAACATATTTTGTGTGGATGTGTGTGCTGTATCTGTTTTTGTTGCCAAGGAAACTTTAGCCATATAAAATGTGTTTAGATGTAGTTTTTTAATTTTTTTGAAAGAACTGGAGAATTATAAGTCATATTTAAAGGTGTGCTATAACTCAGTAGTGGAATCCTGGTCTTCTGTATTAGGATGGGGGCGAGTGGATGATAATCTTAATTTCTGTTTCAATTTCTTTCCTTACAGATATTCATGTTTTGTTCAAGAAGGTTCTGTGGATCTAAAAATGTACTCATTTCTACTAGATTATCCAAATATACATACATATACATATATATATATATACATATATATATATATATATATATATATATAAAACCTCTTATGGTATGTCATTGTGTTTTTTGTCATCAACTGAAATTCTCTTTTATTTTAAATTATATTTATGAGTTTGATCTAATATTCTTGGTGAGCCTAATGAGAGTTTTTCAATTTTATCTTTTAAAAAAGAAATAGCTCTGAGTTTCATTATAACTGCATGCTTTTTTTTTTTCCTCGGCCACACCCAATGACTTCTGGCTATGTGCTCAGAAATCACTCCTGGTTTGGGGGACCATATGGGATGCCAGAGGAACAAACCACGGTCCGTCCTAGGCTAGCATGAGCACCACAGACAATTTACGGCTTGTGCCATCGCTCTGGCCCCTAGATGCTGTCTTATAAATTTATATTTTGTTTATTTTTGTTTGTTTGCTTTTTTGGCCACAAACTGTGATGCTCAGGGATTACTCCTGGCTATGCTCTCAGAAATCACTCCTGGCTCAGTGGACCATATGCAATGACAGGGATCCAACCAAGGTCAGTCCAGGATAAGCCACATGCAAGGCAAATGCCCTACCGCAGTGCTATTGCTCCAGCCTTCTGTTTTGTTCATTTCTATTATTACTATTATTTTATACCTTTTACATTTGGTCTCATTATCTTCTCATTTTATGTGAGGTCAGATTACCTGAGAATTTTATTATTTTGATGTAAATTTCTTAGGGAGAGGTATTTTTAATCAGAGTAAAGTTAAGGAACTGTATGTAATAATGAGATTAACCAGAAGCTATTCTCTGGGTAACTCCTGTAGTTATACTACTGGAAAAAAAATCAATATATGTGATAGATGTTCATGCAATAGAAACACATAAATATATTTTCATTCTCCAAAAGGAAAATACATAATTTGACATAAAAGTCACTGTAATAAACCCTACCTAAGAGCTCAAACTTTCAAATAAACATTTACATATCACAACTTTAATTATTAACTTACTTGACAATTGTAAAATATCTTTAAGTTTAAAGAATAACTAAAATAAAGAAAGAAATATTGAAAATTTTGAAAACAAACACTATAAAAACAAAATATTTTGGATTATGTGCATGTGAAACCACTATTAAGAGTTGTACCCTACAGAATCTTGGGCACTAGGAAGATTTTTTAAAAAGAACAAAATACTATACAAATTCTGTAAAATAAAAAAATTCTATAGAAATTTTTAACTAGAGGCCAGAGAGGTGGCCCAATCGGTAGGGCTTTTGCCTTGCACGTGCTAATCTAGGACGGACTGCAGTTTGATCCCCCAGCATTCCATATGGTCCTCCAAGCCAGTAACTAATTCTGAGCAAATAGCCAGGAGTAACCCCTGAGCATCATCGGGTGTGCCCCCAAAACCAAAACCAAACCAACACAAAAATTTTTAACATAAAATAAATCTTCACAGAGCAGAAAAATATAAAATAGAAAAAATAAAAAATGAAAACTGAGGATACAAAGATAAGAAAATGAGAGAACTATTCTAAGATATCAAACAACTGAAGTGCCCAAAAGAGAAAATAATAAAACTAATTGGAGAGGGCCATCAATTCAATAATTTATGAATAATTCTCCCAACAGAACATGAGTCACCAGATTCAAAGAACCCACTATGTGCTTAGTAGGCTACATTAAAGATTTGACCCATCTCAATTCAGATCAATGTGAATTTTTAGAACTCTGGGAATAAGGATTCTATAAGTTTCAAGAAAAAAAATAAGAATAAGTTGGTTATATAAAAAGTATTTGAGCAGAAAAAGACTGCTTGAGAACAACCGAGGAAACTAGAGACAATGGAGCAAAGTCTACATAGTTCTCAGGGGAAATTATTTCAAATCCAGGCCTTGATACCCAGCCAAACCATTAATCAAGTGTGACAGTAGAGACATTCAGTGTCTCCAAGATAATCTATCTTGCATCCTTTCTCAAAAAGATACTATAAGATGTATGCCACTAAAATAGGCATAGACCAACAAAAAATGGAGGCATGGGCTATTGGAAAGAAAGAAAGAACAAAAGAAAGGAACTAGAAGCATATCTTCAGATCACTATAAAGTAAAAATTACAGAGAGATCATTTTATGTACACCAGGCATAAAGGAAAAATCACTCTACAGTTGGGTAAATCAGGAGTCCTCAGTACATAAATCCTGAGAGTTTAGATCTGAACACTACTAATATTTTTAAAAGCGTATGTCCAAAAGTATAAACATTGTTAGTATTAGAGGATGAAAAATTTGATAAGAAAACGTACTTTTAATATATAATATAGGTCAGTATAGTATTTGCTTATACCCAAGGGACCATTCCAGGAGATATTCAGCCACCAAGGTGACAGGTCAAATTTTGGGCCCAACTCCTCCAGAGTGAGGAGCAGCTCAGGTCTCCAGGGCCACAATGTGATTCTGAAATAGGCAAGTCTCCTGGGATATACTCAGCAATGCTTTGACGTGATATGATGCCAGGGATCAAATCTGTTAACATGCCTGCCCCCTATTCTTCTCAGAATATATATTTTAGGTGTACACCTTAATTCTTTCTTTACTTAGTTAAATTTTAAGAGTGATTCTGGTTTGTACTATCTATTTTAAGCAACTATTTTCAATCACTAGAGCTACATTTTGTAGCTCTCTCTCTCTCTTTCTCTCTCTCTCTCTATATATATATGCAATTATAATTATTGTAATTTTTTTCATTTATTTTTAAAATAAAGAAATCAGAGTTTGTTATATGACTAAAGTTATTTTTCAATTTCTTCTTGTTTCTGCACACAAGTGGTGCTCAGAGTAATCCTGTCTCTGTGCTCAGGGAGCACTCCAGATAGTGCTTAAGGGAACATCTGGGATGCCAGAAATTCAGCCAAGTCTTTTGTGTGCCAGTGCCCTGCCCTTGATAAAATTTTCCTGACTTCCAAATTGTTATTTAATAGTTGAACAGCTACTAAAATAATTTCTCCATCAATACATTATAATTCTCTAGTCAGTTTTTAAATACACCACATCCCATTTAATATTTCTAATTTACTGAACCTGCAAAACTCAAATTACATGTTTTTAAGTAAATAGAATTTCCATTAGTGGCATACTAGGAATTTCTATTATATTTTGACACAACATCTTTGTTGGACTTGTTTCAATCATTTGTATATACATAAATCTTGTTACTCTGCTCTTGATTCTTATTACACGTTATATGTTACAATTATGCAATTATAAATTAACATATATTCATGTTAATATGCTGGCATTTATATACGATTAAAATAGCTTTATACAAAAATCTGAAAATAAACTTCCAGTGTATCTTGCTGAATTTTCAGATCATTTTCCTCCTTCATTTTTTTAGTTTATAGTTAAAATGTACAAACAAAATCTCTTTCATATTCTTTAAGTTAACATTAAAATTTTTCTACAATTGACTCATACTGCTTTCTATGCTTAATATAAAAAGATCTGAAATAATGTAGTCCTACCATAATCATGAGGATGTGAACACTTGATATTCAATGCAGAAATTAGGAGCTTAAGAAAATATTTTTACCAATGATTAAATCATATCATGGCAAAAACAAAACAAAAGACAGCCAAAAATAAATACAGTCTCTTTATATGCTTCTAGTCTCTTCAGATAATTCATCCTTTATATGCTCAAATTTTTTACCATTGATTTCTTTCTCTGGAAGTATGGTATACATATATAATAATGAGAAAAGATTATAAACTTATAAATTCTTATGTGTAGATGGGATTTTTCTCCTCAGAATTAAAACTATGACTTTATTTCATTCATTTTTATATTACCCAAATTTCCGTTAGTACTCCTTTCTTAACTCAAATTAAGGTATGCAGTGGTTTAAAAAGGCAATAGTATTTTTCTTTTGCAAATCGAATCAAGACTTTGTAGTTGTTCTATAATTTCTTGTCCATAGATTAATGTTAAAAATAAATATGTTAAAAACAAATGAATTCAAGACATCCAAAAATATTGGCAGTTGCCATCTTTCTCTGGCTCTTTTTTTTTTTTCCGATAACTCTGAACTTGGTCTAAGTACATACTTTCCTAGGACAACTCCTAGAATAAGATGCCTTTTTTTATTGTCATCAATTTTGGTAAGTATATGTTCATAATTTATTTCATTTGTTTTATATAATTGTCATATTATAATCTCATTAATAAGTTCCAATTCTAATTTGTTACCTTGCACAAAATCCTACTAAAATAGCTTCTAATATCCAGTTTAAATGAATAAAGTGAGTAATTTAATCTATCTTTAGTATCTAAGAGTACTAAATATTAGTAGCAACTATTTAGGAATAAATTATTAAAGTACCTATCTGAAAAACACTGTACAATTTATAGATTATTTTAAATTGTACTATACTTATTGAAAAATAAATACATATCAATTATCATAAAATAAAAGAAAGGATGTTAATAATGAGTATGACGATTAAATATTCAGGATCCAGTTTGTAACCATACTACTTAACTAAAGACATTCTTTTTAAAAAGTAGGATCAAAATGTTTTTATACTTATCACATAAATTTTAAGTGGGTTTAGAACTTGATCTTGTCCCTTTCACAAATCTAGGCAGATTTTTCATCAGTTTGAATAAATAACTTTACTATAGCAAAGGAAGAGCCCTGTCTGGAGCTACTCCTTTATAATCTACCAAGAATTACAATGTCTAACACCCCAAAGGCAAAATGTGGACATAACTCTAAACCATTTCTACCGGCCACAATTCAACAATAGAAGTCCATGCTAATTAAGGTCACCAAATTAGTAGGAGGAACAGTCAGAAAGGAGTCAGCAGAGCAAACCCAACAATTTCATATCCAATCCCAAGCTATTTTTAAAATGTTTACAAGTAATTAGAATCCTGTTGTACCAAATCTCACTCAAGAAAACTCAAGCTTAAATAATAGCAACGGTTTTACTAAATCTAAGATTTAGAAACACTCTCCTATAAAAGTATGAGAGAATTTTATTTGAGATAACAACTGATTTTACATTTCATCTTACTTTTTAGAGAGCACATAGATAATATTTGCAATAAAGGGAAGAAGAGTACAATAATTCCCAGAACTACATGAAAAATTGTCTCACCAAAGTGCTATTCTAAAAGTTGTAGCAGTTTCTAATCCAAATTCATACATTTTCATTTGTTCAGGTTCATAAATTGCATGATCTGTCTTTCCTCAATCAATATTTTGAAACATTTTTCCATTTTTATAAAAATTTTACTACTGCTCTTTTTCCATTTTTCCCTTTTACTTCACAAATTGAAAAGTCCCATTTTATATTTATTCTATGTATATGTTCACAAATTTGAACAATGTTTTTAACCTTTTGGAGTAATTTTTGATAAGTTACTTTAAAAATATCTAAATTACAAAATTTGACAAAAATTGAAATCATTCAATAGAACAACACATTCTCATAATTCTAAATGAATGGCAAATAAAATGTGTATATTATAAGCCAAAGACATACATTTTGGGTCTTCTTTTCTTGCTTAATTTTTTCTAAATTAACATAGTTTCTTTTAAATGACAAAATTAATTCATATTTCTTATTGGTATAAAAATGAACAAAATTGGGGCCGGAGAGATAGCATGAAGGTAAAGCATTTGCTTTGCATGCAGAAGGTCGATGGTTCAAATCCCGGCATCCCATATGGTCCCCTGAGCTTACCAGGAGCGATTTCTGAGCTTAGAGCCAGGAGAAACCCCTGAGTGCTGCCCAGTGTGACCCAAAAACCAAAAAAAAAAAAAAAAAAAAAAAAAAAGAACAAAATTAACAAGGCTTCCTTTATCATTCCTGTATAATATTTTTCCCATTTTAATAATGTGGGGTTGATATTGCTATGAGATCAATACCTGGCAATGTTAGGGACCACCAGTGCCATACTTGGCCCAACATGCCAGAGGTGGTATATAGGCATGTGGTATAGGGGTCAAGTTCAGGGTTTCCTACATGGAAGACATGTGTTCTACAAAATTGAGCCACATATCTGGCCCCCAGAATTCCTATTTTTGAGAACTATGTATCTGTTGACTTATTTCCTGTCCCTGCATCAATGAGAAATTTTAGAGACCAGAGTAGTCTATGGTCATATAGTTTCCTCATCCTATTTGAAAGGTCTTTGCTCCAGCTCAATGTTTCTGACCTCTGCCTCCCAGTGGAGGAATATTCAGGGCTGACCAATATATATGTGCTGTTATGTTTATGGCATTTACAGTGAATAGAGCATTTGCCTAGCATGCTGTCGACCTAGGTTCTATCCACAACATTCTATATGGTCCTGTAACCTGACAGGAGTGATTCCTGAGCACAGAGCTAGAAATAATCCCCTGAGCTTTGTCCAGTGTGGCCCCAAAACAAAAACATCAACAACCAAAAGAGTTTTTCTTTTATTTTTTTATTACTCTTCTTAGCCTTGGTGCCCTGCATAACCCTGAATACTGCTAACATATCCCTCAAATGACTTACTTCCACTTTAGCAACTGTTCTCCAGTTACTAAGGTGTTGATTTTTATTGCTGAGAAAGAAAACATCGCAATTTCATTCCATAAGATTAAAAGTTGTAGCCGGCCACACTGTCATTGTTGAACACAATGCTGCTTTTTAACTTTGAACAAAAGTCAACCAAAGCATCCTATTCATGTGTTTAGTCACATAATTTTCAGAATTTCCTTTCTGGCAAAACAAAAGCTCAAGTGCTGGGATTTTATTTTCCTTCTTAAAGTGTTCCTTCTACCTTTGTCCCTCCACTCTTAGTTGAAGAAGACTTGAGTTTATAGGCTGAATTTTAAAATATGGACGTTTGCAACTTATCCTGGACAAAAGAAGGGATGACACTAAAATATGAAGTGATATTGTGCAAAGCTTTTGGTGGATGATTGTTTTATTTATCTTTCCTTTGCATGCAGCTTCTGATAAGTTTAAACAGTAGCAGATTTTGATGTGTTAGGCACTCTTTCCAACAAAACAAAGAATGAATCTTTTGTTCATACACACTGAGTGCAATGCAGTGTCTGTTCTAGTTGACACTGAAGCTGGTGCCTATTTCCAGCTGGGTTGATGACTACATTCCATACTCATGAAAACTAAGCACTGCTGTTATGATCTAAATCCTGGGCTTTCCTCATTGGTTGACACTAAAATTAACTCAACAAATTTGTAATTTTCAAGATAATTTTGACTTTGGTTTTGTACGTGATCACATGCATGTGGACTATTTTTTCTAACCTTGACATTGTTTCCAGCACTATCATGGAATGCGTCAGCTCCTTGTTTGGGCTAAATAAATCCATCTTCAATTTCTTGGTTTAGTAAGTTATGTGAACATAACACAAGTGCAAATATTTTGAACATTATTCAGCATATATTTTGCCTAACACTTATTTCATTTAAGAAATAACATCTATAGGAATAGAATATATTAATGTACTGAGGCTTGATATATTTCTGTTGCAAATTAATGCAATATTTTATTTTTAGATACCTCCCTTCTGCTTGAGAAAAAAAATGTGTTGGACATTTTTAGACTCCACCAAATTTTCAAGTGTTCATTCTTGTGGGAGTGTTAATTATATGCACTGAGGGTGAAAATTTTTCCTCTGCCATCCTTGGGGTTCTGTGAGAACAAGGAAAAGTGATTTCCAGCAGTCCTGCGGCCCCTGCCAAGTGGGAGGGTAGCACATCATTTTACAAGAAACATGGGACTTGTCCTGGGAAACAGGAAGTCAGTTGATGCAACAGAAAGCATTGCCATTTGGCCCTGTGACCACAACGATGTGCTCCTACCGGGTCATGTATCCAGACCACATGGTCATCTATTGAGAGTGTAACTAAAACTGCCAGGACAGGAGCAGAAGGGAAAGAGCAGCCATGGTGTCTCCCTCCCCTACCAAGGGCCTATGCAAAGCGTTTTTCCCTATACATTTTTTGCCTGTTCTAGTATTTTCTTTATAATCCATTTATCATGTCTCTAATGAAATACTGAACATAAAGTGAATGTGGAATTTAAGACAAATCCAACAAAATCATGCAAGTCACAGCTACTTTGATGGGTGTAATGTGCAGTAACTCGACATTAACACAATAATTTTATCTAACATATCATTTAAAAATGTGTAAAAAATTAGAAGGGAGGAACTCTGTCCCATATTTAACTTTCTAGACAACTAAAAAGGAGCCAGGCTCTATGAAAGGCATACAGAACTGTGGGTATGTCATCAGAGACATGATGTTTAATCCAAACATTAGGAACAACAGCCAGAGGATAAATCTGATTTATATGATAAATAGAGTTCAATTTCTTGAATATTGCTTTTCTATTAAGATTTAAGTCTTTACATCATCCCAGGTGGCATATATAAGACCCTTACCTATACTGATTCTGGACATCTTTTTAAAAGAACGCTCTCAATGACAAAAAACAAATAGTAGTTTGTTGTTGGTTTGTGTGTGTGTGTGTGTGTGTGTGTGTGTGTGTAGATAGGTAGGTAGGTAGGTAGATCAAGAATCATCTTTTATACTTATATCCTAGGTAATAAAGTATCCTTTAATATAATGGAAGTATCCTTTCTTCACTCATTCTGAGTCTCCCAATAACTTTGTAAGGGTATCATTATAAGCCTAACTTTTTAGTATAAAAATTATTTTGTCTACTGTTTCTGGAGCAGGATTCATGGCCTTTTTATTTTTGAAGATGGTGGGCATCAAATAATACTTTTTCTAAAATATAAAACGATAACAATGTAGACATTTAGAGGATAAAGGCCAAAATATCAGGAAATTTTCAGAGATCATGAAATAGAATTATTGGAATGAAAAGGAGGGGAAGACATAAATTAGGAGAAATGAAGTGGGAGTATATTTAGGGAAAGGCAGATAGGCATGTAGGTAAATGGAGTAGAAATGAGGAGGCTGAGTGTAGGAAACACAACGAGACCAGTGTGTGTGGAGCTGAGAGATAATGTTGGGAAGGCTGTAACTTGAAACTGTGGGAACTGAGTCAGGAGGAAATGTTGGTTACTTTGCATGGGGAGGGAAAGAAGAATTCATGGGAAATTTACACAGATCTACTTGGTTTGAAATCAAGGGCAATGTAGTGGACAAGCCATCGCTGGATATGGTGAGGAAAAGCCACCTATTTTTATATTTTCAGATAATGACCAACAGTTTTTACACATTGACCAAAGGGACATTTTAAATATATTCATTTGATTCTCATAATGACTCTTAAATGAAACCAAACTTATTTCTTACGATTATTTAGTGAAGACACAGACATTTTTTTCAGAGTTTACTATGAATTAAAGTGAGTGGATACAAAGAAAAGTAGAAATAGAAACACCTGTAATAGGTGGTTTTTTTTTTTTTTTTTTCAAATTTTAGTTGTATTATCAAATTTTTTGTTTTGGGTGATTGGTAAGATGAGTTTATTGTGTCAATTGAATAATTGTGTGTATTTTTGGTAGCATCATTGAACGGTTTTGAAAACACTATATACATTAGTATATACAAGTTTGCCTTGGTACAGTGAAAAATATAGTTTCCTCGATAAATGGTACTATATAAATTATTTATTTTAAACATCTCTTAAACTCTACTCACCTAAATACCCAGTATGGATTAGAAATAAACAAACAAAAAAAAAGAAAACAAATAAAGAAAAAAAGAAAGAAAACATAGTGTTCAATGTCATTGAGATTTTTATACAGTCTTTAAATAAATAATACGGATCAGAGGGATAGTAAAGCAGATAAAGCATTTAACTTACATGCAGTCAACTCAGATTTGATTTCTGGAATGACATATTTTTCCCTGAGCACAGCCAGGTGTGATCCTAACCAAGAGAAAGGAGCAAGTGCTGCCCAAAGCCAATTATGAATTGAAGACTAAAACCAGGAACAAACAAAACAAAATAAGCAGGTCATAAATAGCTTTAAAATTACCAAAAATAGGGCCTGGAGAGATAGCACAGCGGTGTTTGCCTTGCAAGCAGCCGATCCAGAACCTAAGGTGGTTGGTTGGAATCCCGGTGTCCCATATGGTCTCCCGTGCCTGCCAGGAGCTATTTCTGAGCAGACAGCCAGGAGTAACCCCTGAGCACCGCCGGGTGTGACCCAAAAGAAACCAAAAAAATAAAATAAAATAAATAAATAAAATTACCAAAAATAGTATTCCCACTCATCAAATATCTATATTGATAAAATTACAAGAATAATAATTAAAAATGACTAATACTAAAAAATATCATAATTGATTATATCAAAACCATCTACAAATCAGGTAAGAAAAGTTTTATTGAGAAAATGAAAAAAAAATTTGGAAAAGCAAGCTGCATAAAAGATACCTATTGGCCATTAAATAATAACCATGTTTGCTTTTTTTTTTTTTATTCCTGGCTATGCTCTCAGAAATCGCTCCTGGCATGGGGGACCGTATGGGACGCCAGGGATCAAAGTATGGTCTGTTCTAGGTTAATATGTGTGAGGCAGACGCCCTACTGCTTGCACCACCGCTTTAATGCATGTTTGCTATTTTTATAAATTGAAATTAAACCATTAGCATACTTTCTCTGCTCAAAAATCCTAAGATGAAACAAATAGTATCAAGTGTTGCTGATTATCAGTCAAAACCGGAAATCTCAGACATTACTATGTCACGAGGTATAAAGCTGTAAATCTCTTAAGAAATATGTTTGGAGGCCGGTGAGGTGGCGCTAGAGGTAAGGTAGGTCTGTGTTGCAAGTGCTAGCCAAGAAAGAACCTCGGGACCACGGTTCGATCCCCCGCAAGCCAGGGGCGATTTCTGAGTGCTTAGCCAGGAGTAACCCCTGAGTATCAAACGGGTGTGGCCCAAAAATCAAAAAAAACCCAAACATGTTTGTTTATTGTTAAGTAAATTTAGTGTATGGCCCAGGCTATGCTCAACAGTTCAGAAGCTAAGAATATATTCAACAGAAGTGCATACCTACACTTACTGAAATTTTTATTGAAAGTAATTCCATACATCTAAGTAAATACAATAAAATTTCATTTTAGTAAGGTTAAACGCAATTGAAACCAAACTTTGATTTTAGTATTTGACCAATATCATTCTTTAGTAGGGGGTCGCATAGGAGTATATCTGAGATCAAATGATGGTTTATATAATGATTATATAGTTGCACTCAGTTTCTGAAACTTAATTAAGTAAAATGTCTAGTAATAATGCAGTTTAGAAAAATATTTCAATGAAAGGTCTAAAATTTCTACTAATTTTATGTTCAAATCTGCAGACTTCTGTAGAGTGACTCAATACCCCAGATGAAATATTTGATAATTAGTTATCAATATTTCTTTTGATACTTCTGACAATTTTATGATAGAAAAAGTTTTCCTTAAAAATAGAAATAGTAAAGCATGGTAAGAAATCTAATATTGCAACAGACTGATAGAGGATATTGGTTTTGATAAACTATCAAAGAAACTGAAATTAAATTTATTATCATTCCATGATTTTAAAGTAATATCTCAAAATATCTCAAAATGAAATGAATCAATAAAGATTTGCAAAGATGTACTTGATTAAACCATGTAATATCCTATGTAATTTGAAATATTAAAACCTGGAATATTGTTAGCAGGTTTTTGTTAAAAACAAAGTAGGGATGAAAAATGATCATAGAAGCAACATTTCTTAGAACACAATTATTTATAAACTATAATTTACTCTTTTGAAGAGGGAGCAATATTTTGATGTTATCAGTTGTTTCTCAATAATACATTTTATCAGCAGTTTGTTATCACAGTGGGATATCAAGTATTTAAGAAAAAGGATATCATTAAATTAATATATCACTAGAAGAAAAGTCAGAGAGCCAGAATGCCAGACAGGGTGCTTTCTTTGAGTATAGCTGACCTGAATTTGATCCAACATACAACATATGATCCCCCACACTCCAGCAGCAGTGGTCCCTGAGCTTAGAGTTAGGACAGAATAAGACCTGAACAATTGTGGTGTGTCTTTAAAACAAAAACAATATCTCCTAGGAAAAATGACTGCCATAAAAATTGCATTAGCAAGTATAACTTGGTCAGAAGAAAAAAAACCTGCTGAAAATTTGAAAATATGTTGCATTTTACTATTCTAGATTTAATTAATAATTTCACATATGTCTATATTTAATTTAACCATTAAAACAACCCACTGAGGTTGATAATAGTGTTCCAGTTCATAGAATTAATTTAGTAATTTTCATAATTAAATATAGAAATAATAAATTGTTTGGAATTTTTTACAAATGCAAATTTAGAAGTAAAAAATAGAGGATATATATTCATATGTAATATTCATATGCACACCAATATATACAAGATGGCATAGGCTTGAGACATTTTTCTCTTCCCTGTTTCATTGAGAAATATTTTACATGCAACACTCAATTTAAGTTGTACAGCATGCATAATTGTTTGACTTTCTTTTAATATTAAGTGGTAGAATGTACTTTTTAAAAATAATATCTTTATTTAAGCACCATGAATACAAATATGTTTGTAGTATGCTCCCCATCTTCCATCTCCCCATCCCCTGCCTGTATTTGAGACAGGCATTCTATTTCTCTCACTTACTACAATTGTCATTATAGTTGTTAGTGTAGTTATTTTTCTAACTACTCTCATCATTCTTTGTGGTAAGCTGATAGAATAAACTTTTAATGAAAATAATCATTTTATGATTACTAAAATTTCAGTTTATTGTGCAAGAGAATATTTTTCTTTAATTTATTTATATTATAATTTCCTCCTTGTTTATAAAATTTCAAGATTACGTGAAACAAATCTATACACTTAATATGTATTTCAAATACATCCTTATTGTTTGTTGTTTTGTTATGTTTTCTTTGCTTGTTTTTTAGGCCACACCCTGAAGTGCTCAAAGATTACTCCTAGCTCTGCACTCAATCACTCCTGGCAGCTCGGAGGACTATATGGGATGCGGGAGATCATACTTGAGTTGGTTGCCTGCAAAGCAAATGCCCTAACTGCTGTGCTAGTTCTCCAGTCCCATTGTTTTATTTTCTTTTATTTGGGGATGAAACCCAGTAGTATACAGAATTTCTCTTGATTCTGTGCTCAGGGATCACTTCTGGCATGATACAGAGGAATCCAAGAATTAGACACAAGTGTGTCCCAAGCAAACAAATGTCCTACCCACTATACTGTCACTCAGGCTCCACACATCCGGATTCTTAATAAAGAAAACCTCCAGTGTGCCACTCCTCCAAATATACCACTTTGGTATATGGACTATGTGAGTTAAAGGCTCCAATTGGAAGAAATTATCTTGCAGTTATGGGGAGCTGGAATTCAAATAAATTCTTGTTAAAATATAATTTAAAAATAAGTTGTATCATGTAATTTTTACAAATATTGTAGTTACTTTCAACTTTTTTATTTTTATTCTTCTTTTCTTTTAAAATGATTACCACGAACAGTAACACAATATTATTAATGCTTAGTGCTGCTATACCATGTCACCAGCAGAGTGCCAAGAACTCTCTATTATCACAAGGTTCTACAATCACCTGCTCAACTAACAAAACCCTTGAATCACAGTAGATTAGCCAGAGCCAGACATGTTTTCTTTGGGGATATTTAGTCCTTTTCTATTATACTCTACAAAATTTGAGATTATGTCTTTTGCTTTCTGATTCACTTTCCTAAGCATGGCTTCCTCCAACTTTATCCAAATTACAGCAATCTAATATTTCATCTTTTCTCATTTTTTACTCAATACTCCTCTCACATTTTATTTTCTACTCATCTGTTGTTGAGTAAA